>NC_056735.1:294062165-294307165 GCF_019279795.1 Protopterus annectens
TCTACTCTGTTTCATACAGACTTCTCAGAGGTGACCTCTGCCTGGCATACAAGGTTATCTCGGACCCCAACTTGATGGGACTGCTGCATATCCGCATGGCAAGCTCCACTCAAGTAACCTGCACATGCATCCTCAACCTGGTCTGTGACATCAATAGGACTTGTTGGCAGGACATATTTGTGTCCCAGAGGATCCCCCATCTGTGGAATAGACTCCCTCTCCATGTCAAACAGAGTACCTCTTTACCCCTTTTTAAGTGCAACCTGGATAACTGGATGGGAAATAGAAAATACATCCCTGGAATTCCACCTGTGTCCTTGCTGGACAGGGGCATTGGGTGCTGATTTGTCTATACATGGGTTAACTCTTGGCTAGGCTTATAAGGGCCTCAGGGCCAATATCCTAGTAACTTTCTATGATCCTATGATCCTATGAAAGTTCTGGAGGGAGTGACTGATAAACAGCTATGCAGAGTAGTTGAAAGTAAGATGGGAGATGAGCAGTTCAAATTCAGATCGGGATGCAGAACAAATGACCTGATGTTTCTTGTGAGACAGATAGTTGAGAAGAAGCTACAGATGTGGAGAGTCCAACAGAGCATTCTTAGACTTGAAGAAAGCATATGATAAGGCTCCAAAAACACTGATTTGGGAAGTCCTATGGTGGTTCAAAGTCCCAGTAACATTGGTAGAATTAGTGCAAGCCATGTACAAGGACTAGATGATTCAAGTGCAAACAGTGTTCAGTCTCACTGAGGGGGTGTGCATCAGGGCTCAGCTCTGAGCCCACTCCTTTTCATACTGGTGATGTACTACATTATCAAAGAGGTCAGAGGGGACAGATCAACAAAGATGATATATGCAGACAATGTGGCATTATATGTAGACTCTGAACAAGAACCTCGGCAAAGATAGGGGAATGGAATGCAAAACTGAAAGCACATGGGATGAAACTGAGTACAGATAATACAGTTGTAATGGCAGAAAATGGGGGAAATCAGAAGAAGTTGAGAATTGAAACATAAGGAAAGACAGTGGAACAGGTTACCAGCTTTAAGTATCTGGGAGAGGTGGATGAGAAGAAGGGAAGTCTGAATGAGGAGGTCAAAGCTAGAAACAGAGGGGCTCCAGCCAACTGATGCAGAGTGTCAGGTGTAATATATGAACAGAAGAATGCCAAAGGAGCTGAAAAGTAAGGTGTACAAAACAGTGGTGTGACCAATACTACGGTATGATACAGAACCTGGACAGTAAAGGCAGAGCAGTTGAGGAAGCTAGAAGTGATGAAGTGCCTTAGATGGAAGGTAGGATGTACACTGTGAGATAGATAAAGAAATCAGGATATAAGAGCAGAAGCCAAAGGAGCTCCAATTGCAGAAAAAAACAAAAAGAACAGATTACAGTGATCTGGGTACGTGCACAGAAAAACAGAAGACAATTTGATGAAGAAGATTTGGGACAGAGAGGAAGAAGAAGGCAAGAGGAAGAGGCCATCCAGCAAAGAGGTGGATAGACTTTGGGAGAGAAGACCTGCGACAGTTAGGCATGAGTGTTGAAGAAGGTAGGAGAGTGGCACTGAAAACAGAATGATGACAACAGTTAACAACACCCTGACCCCATATAGAAAATGGGAAAAAGGTTGATTATGATGACGAACTAGCTTTCATGTTTTCCTCCATATCATGCACATGTTTCAACATGGCATAGCATATTTTCCTTTTCACACATCACATTTCAGCCCCAAAAATATATTTTTCTTGTCACAGCTTGACATGTTTATGTTCCGGACACTACTTCCACATGTGCTTATAGTCATATCTACTGTAGGAGGATTAAAGTGCAGCTGTGCTATACCTCCCAAGCACCTTATGGCTGTCAATCTCTCTGACATTACCTTTATGACCAGCTTTGTCTTTGCTTCTACTCCTTACCTTTTTACAAGACTCACACTTTGTTTTGCATGCTACCATTTCTTCTGTTAACATCTTTAATTGCGTGTTTGCAATTTCACTGACTTTACACACAGTCACAGCTTTAGTTAAGGCAATGTCTGCTTCCCTTAATAGACTGCCCCTTGCCTGATTATGTCTTATACCAAAAACCGCTCCATCACATATTACTCAGTCATGCAAGTCACCAACCTCACAGCCTTTGGCTTAGTTCTTTAGTTCACTCATTTAATACAAGTAATTTATAGGACGTGTAAGACACTGTGGCTTTTTGAAGAATAACTGATAACTAAATGGCAAATTCTTTCTTAGTTCACAGTCATTTCTGACATTCTCTTATTACTAATATTATGTGTTTCTCCTCTTCTTGAAAGACACATGCATTAAAAGTCTTCAAGTCATCTTTCTGAATGACATTCAGAGATGTGGTATGCTGGATTCTTTCAAGACCATTGGCTATTCCACTTACAGTCAGGAACTGGTTGAATTTTTTGAATCCACATCTTCCAGTTTTCAGCCAAATTCCCCTCTCAAAGAGATTGTTCCTAATGGTTGCAGTTGTACCATGTTTCACTGAATAGATTTTGTAAATCTGATGTCATCTCATAAAAAGCAGACAAACTCAAATTCAGACTGACTGGTACTGAACAGAAGACTATTTTTGAAACATGAACTAACTCCTTCACACTTTATTCATAGCTGCACTATATAAATGCACACATATTTGCACTTCTGTCACCACATAACATGTAAGAATTGTTCAAATACTCAGAAATAGCATAGACATTCAACAATTACTGCCATTCTCTATGATGTCTTTGCTGATCTGCATAGTTTATTGATAATAGGCCACATAATATGCATAAAAATACTAAACTATAGTCACCTGTGTCTGTGAGCTACATTGTCCTGATATAAAACACTTCTGCCTCCTACCTAACTTTCATTTACTTGATAATGCTTTTGGCAATCAGATCAGCTGCTTCTTCTCTGACCACATCATACTCCCTTTTTAAGCACCCTTTTCACTAATCTCTCTTGACCTCACTGATGCCTACTCACCCTGCCTCACACAGATGCACACCTTTCTCATCTCATGACATTATACCAAATGATACTTCAAACACTCAGCATTTCTCATGGATCTCTGCATCTGCTCTGCATTCACCTGTTGCACAAAGTATGCAACACGTTGATACATGATAGTGCCAGACAGTATCCATTATTCATTAAAGTGTATTGTCACACTTTCCTTAATAAATGTAAATAACTAACCCATAGTAACAGGAGTAATCTCCTTAACATATACTGTGTCAAATGTTATAGCGCGTGAGGAAAACAGAGTGGAATTTAAACAATTTCATTCATAAGCACTGCCCAATGAAAATTTTCTTGAAACTGAAAATGCCAGACATGATATCATGAAACAGTATACCCACAATTCCTCACTACCTACATTAGTGTATAAGGTAACATTTTTTCATGCGAGATGCAGCAGTGAGGAAGTCTTATTTTATTTTATTTCTTTATTTTACAGTTTGTTTACCGGGATAGTCCACTGGGCCAAGAAGAGCCCGTTTTCAATGGAGTCCCAGGGAGAAAAGCTCCATGAACAACAATATAATATGAAGACAATGCATTTACATTTATGTAATACTATTGAAGAACGATGGTATTACACAACATAATAAAATTACACACACACACACACACACACACACACACACACACACACACACACACACACACACACACACACACACACACACACATCAATTAACATAATAAAAAATCCATTGGTGCATGTTCCTGTTAGATTTGTTACAATGTGAAATAACACAGGGTTGGCATTACAGTTTTACATGAAATCTTAGCAGAGTTAAATAGGATAGGGGATAAGAAGTGTTAATTGTTGAATCTAAGAAGGGTGGGACAATAAGAAAAAAGTAGAGCAAGAGTAGGAGTAAATGAGAAAAATGAAGATGGTGGTAGTCAGAAATGGTCAGTATGATGAAGAGAAGAGAGAAGTAAAGAAGTATCCTAATAAGATCATTTGTCAGCTACTTCTCACAGGTGAAATACCCATCCTTGAAAATGTAACACAGCTGATGCTCTATTAGTGAAACCATAATGTAAATAAGTAGCTGTAAATAAGTAAGGTGCTTTTGATTATCCAGAATGCTTTGCAAGAGTATGTACATTTTTGACAATACCTTACGTGACATCATCGTGTGGGTGTAGTTATAATAGGCTTGCCACCCCTCCGTTTTTTTTCCGGACTATCAGGAAATCAAACTGATTCTCCGGTAGTCCGGAAAACACTGTACAAACTCCGGTATTCTGTTTCAAAAAGGAAACAGACTATCGGAGTTTAATCGTTGATTTACTATGCTTTTTTTACAGAAAAGCATAGTAAATCAGCCAAAAGCAGGCAGCGGGAACGAAAAAAGAGGGCGTTCCCGTTGAGTGATGCTGTCGTGACATCACAAAATATGAGGTATGTTGGCGGGAGAGGGGGTTGGGGTGGGCGGGGTTACTGGTGACGCGAGGGGTGTGGCTTTGCTCCAGTTTTAGCTGTGAAGGAAGGTGGCAACCCTAAGTTATAAGGAAAACCTGAGTAAACAGTAAAACTAATACATCAAAAAAGTCAAAATCTTTGTTTTATTTTCTAACCACTTGCTGCTTTAATATCATGAAATAAACCATAATAATATCTAAAAATAAAACCATCTATAAAACACAGATGTGAGAGAATTGTATCAATACTCTTTATCAAGTATGTTTATGAATCATTTACCATGTTCTCAAAAGCATAAATAGTAGCTACTTTATCTTCTCTCAGCACTTTTACTGTTTGGGGGTATATTCCATCCTCTGCTGTACCCTAAAGAGAGGAAAAAGACACAGGGCACAATCCTTATCTATTGTATCGTATTTGCTACCATATAATTAACTGTTATTACTTTGCTCTGCTCTCTACGATGTCTCTAGTCCTTTACTTCTACATCCCCTAACTATATCATGCCATCAGGACATAAATACTATGATATCTCTTGGCTTCTAATATACTCTAATCGAGCTTAGCCTATTTGAGTTTGGACAACGATACCCGTTATGAACTTGCTTATTTTTTCCACTCTGCCATCACCTTAGAAGTAGATGCCTGCCAGTAAATATCACTTGAAATGACTACATTTTATTTGGCCCCCCAAAAAAAGAAAAACTAACATCCCAAGCCATCTTATCAGCACAGGTTATCACATAATAACTACAATATTGATACATTGTGAAGCATCAAACAGGTGCACAATATAGAATATTTATTAAATAACTGGGAAAAATCATATCATCAATAAGCATCAGCCAATCCATATTTCTATTTCACTGTCTATATTGTTTTGGTACTAACAAAGGCAGTGCCCCACCCTTAATATCATCCAGTTTTTCTTTTGCTGTCTTGTTCTTCTACAAGCTATGCTTAGCTCCAAAATCATTCCTCTTGCACCATGCTAATTAGCTCCTGGATCTAATACATCCATTGTTATCAGTACATTGTTCAGGATAACAAGACTAATACGGGACAAAGAACATTAGTCACAGCACACCATTACTACCCATATCACCCCATCTATTCTTAACATGGATATTAGCTGCTTCTTCCTCATCAAAGCTGTCCATTGCAAATGCATACTCTACTTCCGTTTCATCATCCTTTAAGTTTTTGTACCTCTCCAAAATGTTTACTTGCAACCGGACTGTGAGTCATTCCTTTAATGACAATATCTACTATCTCAACCTGTTCCACAACTTTTGGTCTTTCTTTAGCAACCTCTAACTACTGTAGCTCTCCTTTTTCTCCTTACATCTTGCATCACCCAGCCTCTTTACAAATTCCTCTAAATCTTGGATCAGATGGTCAAGCCCAGATGTTTTTTCTTCCATTGCTTCCACTTCCTGGAAACAAATAAAGATGGAAGTCACATCACCATCTGCATTAGCCTACCACCTGCCTTCCAGTCCTTTTTGTCTTCAGAAGGATTGGCTGGGGACAGTATCATGTATACTGAAGATGGCATGGATGATGAATCTCCAGCAATTCATATTCAAAGACTTATGTTAAGCTTTTTATGCTAGTAGTGCCACACCCTCCATCTCAAAAAAATGTTTATCTGAATCCTGGAAGGAAAGATACATGTCTTCTATTTCCATAAATCTAGGATCTGCCTGGGATACTCTATCAACATCTATGTTCCCTTCTGTCTAACCTTGCAGGCATTTGGTATTCCTTTGTATTAATGTATACCACTTAAGAAATCATTCAACACTTTAATTCTTTTTTTTTTCTGCTTACCAGGAGCCATTTGGTAGCCTTGGTATACTTCAAAAGGGATTGATCGTCTGTTTCTTCTGTTCATGAAATTTTATTATTAAATAAAATAAATTTAGAAACCAACTGGTCCACTTTGCCAGGCCTTTGAACTCTATCAAGGTAAAACTTTCATTGAAAAGCCGTCCATGTACACCATTCAGCAGTTGTTCCACAAAAGCCATAGATCCTGTAATTTAGTTAATCCCACCAACTTAATGTTTCCTCAGGAAATTGAGATCTCAGCAGCTTCCAGATTTCTTTCCAGAAAGCTGATCTACTCCTGATACCACTTTCTGCATTTTAATGCTAGTATGTTCCTTAACTGCATTTTTGACCCACATCCCTCATATTTTACTTTTTACTCATCTTCTCCTATTTTGCTCAGGTTTTTGGTATGCATCATCAGTTCTCCCTTGAAGCAATATAACGTGCTCAGCATGAGGTCCACCTTTAACTCCATTCCTTCCCTCTACTTTCTGCCCTATCACACTGCAACCTTCTTCATTAAAGAAGTAGCACCTCCAGTTTCAGAGAACTGTTAAAACACTACTCAACATCACCATCATCCAAGTAGTCTTGCATCACATGACCGATGCTCTTACCTGGGCTCATTGCATGACTGTCACCTGCCTGCAGCATTGGGCTTCTACACCCCTGGAAGGGCATTAATTACACATTGACACAAAACCTGGCGAGCATCATCATGCTTAGAGAATGGGGTCTCTGTAAAACTGTCGTTTTACTTACTTATTTTTTTAATTACTATATTATTTGTTTTATATATTTTTGATGTAAAATACTTCCTCTGCCTAATGTGTCAAACTTTCTGTAGTATATGTTAATGGTGTTGGAGAAAGAATTTTACATCAACAATATATAAAAAAAGTAATATACTACTTAAAAAAAATAAGGAAAACACAACAATTTTGCAGCGTTCCTATTCTCTCTCACTCTTATACAGTCTCTTCTGCTTTCACGCACACCTACATATACACACAGTCTCCTCTAGTTTAATACACATTAACTCACACACGCATAACTCTCAACCTGCTCGCACAAAAAACTCTCGACAAAGTCAAAAATGATGGAAGGACAAAGCCGTGAAAATTGGAACAAAATTTAAATACTGCTCATAAACTTAGAAAGTTGCTAGAATACAATGCATTTTCTGAAAGATATAAAACCAGAAATTGAAATGCCTGCCATTATTTAATGAATTCACTCCTTAATGATTTGCCACAGAATTTCAGAAAATCACAAATTTTATGAGGAGCAAAACAAAAATATGAGGCAAAAATCTGGATATTTTGCAAAAATGTGGACAGTTGAGAGCTATCTACTCAAGACCACTCTGTCAATCTGACCTCCACAGCCTACTCTGCTTTCATACACACATTCACTCACACAATATCACTCTCACTCACACACACACACACACACACACACACACTCACACACACACACACACACACACACACACACACACACACACACACACACACACACACACACACACACACACACACAATCTGCTCTTCTTTCATACATGCATTCACTCACACAAGATTGCTCTCACTCCCACACACACACACAATCTGCTCTGCTTTCATACATGCATTCACTCACATGCAGACAGAAACATAAACACACTCATACACGGTTTACTATTGTTTGTGTGAACAACATTCTATCAGCTGCAATGTGCCGAAAAACAGAATGTCGAACGCACAAGCACCTTTGCACCAGATAGTCGACTCCACTTATGCGAATGCACAACTGCATTCTTATAAGTGGAAATCGACTATTTGCATGGAGATTGCAGTACAGTGGGGAGTGGAAATTCATCCACATCCCCACTGTAGTATGATCTCAGAGTTAGAATATATAAGTGGGGGGTGCAGGGGGTTTGCCCCCCTGCAAAAATGTGATAGCTCTATAGGAGTTTGATTTACATCAGCTCCTATACGGCTATCACGTGGTGGTTTCGACAACAATGTCAAGTCAAATGCGTTGAGCATTTGGTTCGACATTGTGTAAGTTGTTTTTTTTTTCAGTATTACCATTCGTTTATTTGAACGGAAAATGTTTTTCCGTTCGAATAAACAATAGTAAACCCTCATACACATATACACACACACACATACACTTTTTTCTCTTTATTTTTTTACACTTGCTAAATGGCAAAAGTGCTGCTTAGCGAGTGTAAAGTAATGGTGACCATTAGTTTTTTGCATTCCAAGCTCCACAGCACCTTGATATGCTGCATGAAGTGGCAGACTTGTTTTCCAGTCGGCATTACTTGTACAATGCAGGAGAATGTTCATTGTCCAGTCAGGGTGCTGATGTACAATTTGCCCATTCTCTAATCCATGAATAACTGGTTACCATTTTCCTACAAGAAAAACAGAGTTTCATCATTAGACATATGCTACAGCCCAGCAAGTTACATTATAAATAGGACTCTGCTACCACATGTGTGCTGCGAGTGCATCTACTCACTGTTACCAAAACACGCACTCACATGTGCACACACAGACACACACACACACACACACACACACACACACACACACACACACACACACACACACACACACACACACACACACACATGCACACATTCATAAAACAAACTGTTCCCTGATGTCAGTTTTGTTCCCCTGCCCATCAACATGTTGGCATTATGTCATTGCTTTTCAGTTGCATTTACCTTGTTTGTCTCCAGTTTCCATTCTCCCCTCAGCTTCCTATTCTAAGTTATTTTCAACAGTCTGCATGTTTCAGGCCCTTCTTTTCCATCTGCTTTAAATGGAACTTGTGCCAGTGATATACAGTCATTTGACAGGCAGCTCTGTTTATAACTCCTTATAGTTGGAATAATGGTCTGTCTACTTTCTAGCTTAAACTTATGCAAGAAATTCTTGGCATTTCTCCACAAAGTATTCCTGCTTCCATTGGTTAATCTGCCTAAGGCACCACTCTCCTTGGATCCAGTGGCAGTTCAGTGGCAGTCCATCTCTAAAATAGTCTTGTGCTGTTTATCCTATTACATTTTGTCTTCTCCATCCACCTGACCCTCATTCCGTATTTAATATCTGTCACTTCTTAAATCTGGTTTTACCTTTTGAGAATATTGCTAGAAATATGTTGTTTTACTCAAGCTCTCTTAACTTTCATTTGTAATAACCATTTATCCCAAAGCATACTTTGTTCCATTTCAGGGATGACCTGGGAGCAATATCTGGTTAATTGACTTGCTCAGAGTCTCTCATTAGGAAAATTTGGGAATCAAACCAAGGGCTGTTGCAGTATCCTAAGTTTGGCAACTCATTGTCCTAAAACTCTGCAAAGCTGGCACACTCTCTTTCCTTCTTGCCTTTACTTTTCTAATGCTTCCTTTCACTACCCGTGTTGCTGCATTTAGTGTTTCTACAGTATTCATCATGCTCACTGAAATATTTTATCTAGTTATCTCCTAGACTATGTATATGTCCTACTGAAAATCTGACATCTCTTGTCTGCTAATTTGTGGTTGTGTCTTTCCCTCCGCCTGGATTTTCCTTTAATCTGCCTACTATAATTTATTCTCCTTAGGTAGCTTTTTTCCTTTTTATTGTAGCTTCCTGGACAGGCACCTTCATTTCATATTTTTCTGTTTGGATAACATTTGTCATAAGTTACAATTTGGCATTTTTTTCCTTTGTTGCTCCCCATCCAGACTTCTACTTGTATTCCTCTGCAACAGAATAGTTGTTGTCATGTAATTTTTCTCAATTTCTTATGTGCTTCTGATTTTTTTTTGTTTATTTTCTGTACCCTATTTCCTCTTTAGAAGGCTATATTAAACACATATAAACACAATTAAATTTATGACAGATTTATCAGTTATAGTTTTGTAGCTAAAACAGTTTTCAAAATTTTGACTCTACACTAGATGCTATGTAAAACGTCCTTTATTGTTCCATAAAAATATAATAATTGTTATTTCTCCGAGCCAAGCAATTATTTATTTATTTATTTTACATTTGTTTACCAGGAAAGTCCATCTGGACCCAAGTCCTTTTTCAGCATAGGCCCAGGGAGAAAAGCTCCACAAACTTGCTTCATATACAGTATCATTGCACTATTCAAAGAATGATACTGTAACATGTAGGTTTGGCAGCACAAAGCAAAGGTATAAGCTTTTCATCTAAATTACTAAGAGATCTACATTTATCTACAGATAAAGAGGACTAGACAGGTAAAGAGATCTACAATTTCTTTTTTTCACAAAAAGAGAATATTTCTATTTCAGTTTGGGAATGAGGCACTGAACCTTGAAAATTCCTTTTTAATCTTGTTTGCTTTCGTTAGAAATTCTGCATTTCAGTAAGGTGCACATGTATTTAAAGTTGGATCTATAGTTTTCCAGTCATAAAAATTATAAGCTAAATATAGTTGTAATGAGTAAACAATTGGATATATTATGCTGGCTTTAGGACAACATAGATATAGATATATAGACTGCATACTGTAGGATTAGGGAAATTGTTTTTGAAGCGCTGTTTTGCCATTCATCACTAAACTCATTTATTTACAGTTCAAGATATTTAATATGTCACACAATGTGACATCCATGTATTCCACTGATAGACAGGTAGGCATACAGGTGTGAAATGCATACAGCACTGCACTTATACTGCAGTATGAGGAAATAAACTTGTTAGGCACTTCTCTAGCATGAGACCTGATTGTAATAGCACTTGAAGGGGGATCTTGGCATCTGTGTCTCAGACACATAATAATCTGGTTGTCTTTGGGTTTCTGATCATAATACTGTATGTGACTAATGTGTGATAAACGAAATATCATGGATTGTAACCTCAAGACCTCAAAACAATTTCCTCCTAGTTTAGTATGCCAGTCTTTGCTTCTGAGGCTCACTAGAACATAGCTGATTCCCTGACCAGACTTCTATAAGTCCTCATTGCATATCATATAAATGTAGATTCAAGGAAGTTGTCATGGGTGGTGTATTTACTACAGTCAGTTCTAAAACAAGTGTAACCCTCGTTACCCACAAACATTGAGGTAAGCAGAACCAAGCATTGCATTCAAATTTATTTTATATGCATAATGGCATTGTTAGTCAAAGGAGATTCTGCCACTGTAATGTTATTCTGGTATGGATGCAGATATAAGCCTTGTTGGGGGGGGGGGGGGGTTATCCCCATCTGTTTTCAGAACATGGTCTTTCTTCTCTTTCAGTGATGAAAAGTAAGTTGTGCTGTTGTTCTGTATAACTGTAGAGGGCATACTGTTATCCATACATTTCTGTATGAACGATCACTGATTTTACTATGTGCCCATAAATTTCAACTACTTTAACCTTCAGCTGAATGAAAAAGTGAGATAAATATATTTTTTTGTGGGAAACAAGCCCTCCTGAACCTGTATATAGGGGGACTCTGTTTCCCCACACCCCTTTAATTATATATGCTGCCTCTATGGTCATATAGCCACAAGAAAAAGAGAAAGGACCACAAATATCATGCTAAAAAAACTGCATTAGTCATATTTTGCGACAGCAAACACTAAGTAATGATTTAAAAAAAGTTGATGAGTCTACATCGATGAGCTGTAACCTCTTCAGTATAAGACCTCTTGACTCATAGCATAACATCTATGCACTGCATTCCATGTTGCCAGTGTCCCTATGCCGAGTACATACCCATTTTCTAACTCTGTCACTCTACTGATGTGAACATGGTATTTATTGTTCCAGCTTTCCACTTCTACAATTTCAAACACCCAGCATTGCTTCAGTCTCCTGTCTATAGGTCTCCTGCCTCCCACAACCATCACGTTGCCTCAGTTAAAAAGTACTGTCCACCAGAAAGTATTTTGTATGTGTTGTGCTGATAGGACAGTGCTAGACTACATTGTTTTCTCTGTCCTGGCTTTTGCAATACATGGCATACTCCAAGGATAGATAAAACAGTTCATTAGTGATGAATATTATGTCACTTCATCACCTTTGCCTGGCATTCTGAGACATGTTGGGGTAAAAATCATAGAGAGTTATTCTCTGCATATCAGGCAGACACTACTCATGGTATTCATTATTCTGAGGGGTTGTGTCTTGACGTACAGATCCCAGTAATGTGAACACCTCTGTTTAGGGACATTTTCCTTGATGAGTGGAGAACAATGAATCATATAAACAATTCCGTAACCTGACACTACAAGATATTTATCTCACAAGGAGTTTTTTTTCTTATTTTGCATATATACTCTATTTATATTTTAGCCGAATTACTGTTTTCCATTTATTTGAGTGGACTGTGGTAACAATGCAGTTTGATAATTCAGCAGTAGTTCTGAAGTAAATTTTAATCTCTCTTTTTCTTTATTTCTTTTGGTAATTTTTCTGTAAAGTTGTAGTAGTATATTTAGAGTTTTATTATTATTTATTATTATGTAGTAAGTTTATAGTTTAGTTATGTGATTTAGCTTAATTTAATTTAGTGTGATTTTTATATTAAGGTTCAAATATCATTAAGCAATAACCGACAAGTGGGTGTTGGTATATTGAAGATTTACCCACAGTTGGCATGGTTTGATCACCGTGGGTAAATCCTCAATATATTTGAACCAAAAAAACTCAATATACCCATATAAATACCATATATTGAGTCAGTTATGGCTATTATACAGTAACATTATTTAAGAAAGAAATTACTTGCCTTTCTTAAAATAATGTCTTTGTATAACAGTGCCACGGTATTCCTCCATGTTGTTTCTGCATTCTTCTGCATTTGTTGATGTACTACGCATGTGCACATTCTACACTTCCAAAGTACATCGATACTGTGGAAAACAAGCAATAGAGGAAGGTAGAGCGCCATTTTTTTTTTTTAATTATAACATCTGGACAGTTGATAGAAATAAGAGGCAGGACAGAAATACAAAGAAAATCAGGTATGTTTCTTTAGTTTTGCAGAATGTGCCTGACTTTCCTTATATTTTCTCTGCCCTCCATATGTACCTCTCAACCTCTTAGCCAAGAAATGTGAACAAAGCCATAAATAAAGGGGGGACAAAGGCTCCAGAAAGGACCAGTTGTAACTGTTGCTCTTATAAAGCTGTGGGAGTAATAATATGTGTGTTATTGTGCATTGTCTGAAGGAAAGAAAGTCTGAAACTGAAATGCGTGTCATTATTTAGTGACTTCATTCTTCAGTGATTTGTCAGAAAAGTACAAATTTTTTGAGGAACAGCTAAAAATATGAAGCAAAAATCTGAGTAGTTGAGACTAATACCTCTGTATGATATACAAAAAAAATGTCTGACCTCTCAATGGTTCTTCAGTGACTAGATTTTTTTCTATTGGTATATGCTTGTTTTACAGTGGGCACACTGGTTGGGCTGATCAATCAGGGTGCAAGTTTTTGAATACTAATGAGCTATCATTGTATAGTTAATGTTTTATTGTATTTGCTTACAGCCATGGTTTTATTTTATTTTTATTGTAGTAATGTTTTTTCAAAATTAAAATCATATGAATTTTTGTTTGTATGTGATCATAGAGTGTTGTGAATTCTGTGGGGTTTGTGAATTATTTTAACGTGTGTGGTATGAAAAGTTTCATATTTTTCCTTGTGAAGGAAGTTGAGTTACAATGACTGATTGTTATGAAGACAATACTGATGATTCCTGATGACGCCAACTGACAGGTGAGAAGAAATATCCGAATTGCAGATTAGATAAATATATTTTCATTCTAATAACAAACATGCACATGCAGACACACACACACACACACACACACACACACACACACACACACACACACACACACACACACACACACACACACACACACACACACACACACACACACACACACACACATACATATTTACATTTAAATCCCCAAAATACTGTAGAGTACAAACCATTACAGATCCTAATTCTAAACCTAGGTTAAAATAAAAGGTAAAAAATATATAACTGAAACACAGAACTCATTTACCATTCACTCTAAAGTAAAAGTAATTAATTAACTTCACATATAACTCCTCCCCATCTGAATCAAATTTCTTGGAAAGAAATTTGTTCGTAAGTAAATGAAAAATGGTAAACTGGAAAAATAAACAATAAAACGGAAATCACAACTAGTCAGTCAGAAGATTATATTACTACTAAAATACACCAAACACTATCTAAACTAAATACAATCAGTTAATTAGAGCATGACTATATTATAAAACTAAAAATCCTGACATAACCTTCACTATGCCACTAAAACTTACAAAAAAAATCAAGCCATGAACCCATGAGACACTTCAGTCATAAAAATATATAAAAAGTTAAGCAATTAACATAACCAAATGAAGCCAATGGCAAACTCTACTCTAGCATAAGAAACATACAAGAAATAAATGAGTGAGGGTCTTTCTCATACCCTTTTATCAGTCTTAGGATAAATATACAATACATGGGAGGGTCTAGTATGATACATGAAATGTGTTAAATTGTAGGCTGAGAGTCTTAGATTTATGATGAGTTTTAATGCCATGACTCACAAAACTGAGTTCCATAATCCTACTGTATAAAGTATTTCACATACCATCTCAGCCAGATCCAATACATATTCCATTTATCTGTCATTTTATTTGGAATTACCATTTCCCATTCATTTCAGTGGGATGCAGTGCTTGTATAAATTGTCCATTGCTGAGCCATCCCTTGGGAGTGCATTTATTGTAGCTCCTTAGTGATTTTTTAGGATCTGATTTATTTTTTGGGGAGTTATTTCATCAGATGTACATCTTGTTAAAATGTCTCTATAGAAAGTAACAGACTTTTTGAGGGAGTTTGCACTTTCTGCTTCCCCACCTCCATACTTTATTCAAATTCTGCAATCATAATACTTCTTTGAAATAGAGCAATTTCAATAAGACTTTTAGCAAATTTGATCTTGATGAAATGGTCTCTTCCTGATTTTAACATTTCTTTTATGATTTCAAGTAATTATGTGGACATTTTTAGTAGTGTAATGAGGATTATGTTTAGTTATGTTAATTTCATAGTATAATTATATTATCAACTAGTTAATCCTCTCTAATTTGAATATTTTGAATTGGGTCTGATTTGCCAGTAAAACAGTTTTCTGATTTGCTTGCAGCAGTTGTGATTTTCTTTCATTTTAAATAGTTTTGTTTCAATTCTTTTCATTCTATTTTTACTTTATTTATGGGGCCTTGTTTCATAAAGCACAATTTCTTCTGTGGAATTTAAATGTAATTTTTTTTGTGTGCCCAGGTGTCTGATGAGGTACATACAGAAGGGAGCATTGTACTCTATTAATAGTCTGATGAAAGTCGAGTACAGTGGAGTTATAACATCCTTAGATCTGGATGCAATGCCCTTACTTATGAGATACGCAATGTAGAAGGCTTTCTTTACCACTGTGGAAACTTGGTGGTCAATCTTCATATTGCTATCCACTTGTGTTCTGAGATCTCACACCTCTGGGTTTGAACTTAGGGGGGTACTGTCAATATTGTAATTAGCAGGGGAATTCTGCTCTGCCAAAGGAGATAATAATGTACTTTTTTGCATTTAGTTTTAGACCGTGGCTTAGGCACCAGTCATTTGTCTGTGTTAGCCCCTCCTGTAATATGTTAGCATCACTGGGGGACTCAATGATTGTGCCCAATTTACAAGCATTAGAAAACTTGGTAAACCAAAGGCCATCTACTTTAGCCTGGACTTCCAAGAAATAGATTCCAAACAGTAAAGAGCTCAGCACAGATCCTTGTGGAATGCCACTGGTGACAGGTCTACTGCTAGAGGTGGAATCACCAACTTTGACAGTGTGTTCTGTCAGTGAGCCAATTGGATTAATCCCCACCTGAGAGAGTCGCTCAATAATGCATGATTGGGGTTTTGTGTCAAAAGCCTTGGCTAGGTCAAGATAGGCAGTATGCACTGTCTTAACTTCATCCAGAACTTCGGTGACTTTCTCAAAGAAGTTTACTAGGTTTAATAACCATGACCTACCCTTAATGAAGCTAAACCAGGTTGGGTCTAGAGTCTGAAGGTCGACTATGTCCTTGTTGATAAGGTCCATGATGATTCTTTCCATGGTCTTGCAGATGAGGCTGGTTACATTTATGGGTCTACAGTTCCCATGGTCAGTTAATGGCCCCCTCTTTGTGCAAGGGGATTACTGTTACTGTTCTCCACTCTACTGGAACAAAGCCAGTTCCCAGGTTACGGTTAAATAGAAAGTCAAGAGGATCTGCTAGGTCCTGCTTTAGATTGCTTAATAAGCAACCTGGGATGTTATCTGGTCCCACTGAAACCGTGTTCTTGGCTTTGGAGAGTGCAGACATGACCTGATCTCTAGCGATACTAGGCAGAGGACTGGTGTCATGTATGCTTTGGAGTATGGCTGGTGGGGACAGTGTAGTGAAGTTTGAGTCAAATCTGTCAGCTAGCAGGTTGGCAATTTCCTCATGTGTAGTATGAGTAGTATCATGTACTACCAGTTCGGCACATAGCTGGGCATTCCCTTTTAGATTTTGGACGTAGTTAAACAATGCCTTATAATTATCCTTAGCTAGGGATGCCATTTTAGCTTTGTAGTTAGCTTTAGATGACTTTACAAGATTTCTGATTTGCTTGTTCAAGCTGTGGAGGGAATTCTTCCTCTGCTGAGTCACTTCCTTCTTATTCTTAGACATCAGTTTCTTTCTTTTTTTACATAACCTGTTCATACTTGAGGTCCACCAGGGTGGCTTGTTTTTTGGGTGGGACCTGGTTTTAATCCAGTCAGGTACAGCCAAGTGTATACAGTTGCTTACATGTTTATACAGGGCATTTGTGTATACCTCTGTATAGGAGACATTGCTGTCTGTGATTACAGGGGGTATAAAACTTTTTATACCATCGCTTAGTAGGCTTTAGTTTGCTTTGGAAAAGTTTTTAATTTTTTTGCTGCTGTGGTGGTGACAGGTTTAATAGTTACTTTGAATGAGACTGATTTATGATCCAACCTTACCAGGGCAGCCTCACATAGGGGGAGTGCTGTGACCCCCCCCCCATGTTGGTGAGTACTATGTCTAGGACATTTGAGCCCCTTGTGGGGTTGCAGACTATCTGTTCCAGAGTATTTATATTGACAAAGTCTAGGAACCTCTGGGCAAGCATGTTCATGCTCATGCATGTCACCCACTCGATGGAAGAATAGTTGAAATCTCCCATGACTAAGGTGTTGGGGTGTATGGCGAGTGACTCCAGTAAGTCCAGGTAGGAGGTGTGCTTTTATTTGTTTATGATGGGGGACCTATAGCTAGCAATGATATGGTAGGGTATTTTGCCTATAGTTAATTGAACATGGAGTAGTTCAAGAGAGTCATATTGCTTGACCAGTCTCAAGGTGTACTTGGCTTTAATGAAGACACAGTAGGTATACCTCCATCTTTGGTTCTTTCACGCTCATTTTGAGGTCGGAATGTATGGAAGGCATTGTGCTCTCCATGGCCTTGAACCATGTCTCAGTGACTCCACAGACATCAGCATCTTCTGAGGTGAGGAGTGCTTCCAGAGAGAGCAGTTTCATGTTTAGATTCCTAGCATTAAGCAGAAGATCCTTGAGTTTGTCTCAAGTGGATTTTGTTATACTGGAAATTTTGTTGTTTTGACATTGCCTAAAAAAGGCAATATGGGTGAGGCAAGCACCTTTGCCAGTACCTTAAAGCCTAAAGGAGACAGGTTCAGACCATCTCTAGCAAAGCAGCATGGCCTGTCGACCATGTCTTCCAAAGGTGACAGATACTGGATCCCCCTGGGCTGACACCACAATCTATGCCAATTACTGAAGATGATCATTTTTTGTTTATATTGTGGCATCATCCGGGGTTTAGCTAGAATGCTGCTTAGAACTAGGGTCATAACTGCATTGGACAAATAATGCGAGAATTCAGTCATGTCTGTTTTTGGATCTACTTCATATGTTCGACACTTCAAAATGCCGACTTTCATATGGCCAAGACCATATGATCGACATTCAAAATGTCGAACATATGAAAAACAAAAGTAAAAAACAACAAACAGTTACCTAAACACTGTTAGCAGGGGGGCAAGCCCCCCTGCACCCCCCTGCAGGGGCTCCACCCCCACACCCCCCGTAACTTAAATATACCAACTCTGAGATAGCACTACAGTGCAGGAATGGAAATCTTTCCATTCTGCACTGTATAGAGATGCCGGTTCCACATTGTTGGCATTTCAAATGTCGATCATATGGTCTTGGCCATATGAAATTCAGAATTTTGAAATGTCGACCATCTGAAGGGGACTCCCGTCTTCATATAGTCCAGAGAGGTATGTCTCTAGTCACTCACCCCAACATGGGCTACGACAGAGTCATAACAGTACTTGTTGTTGAGCGACTTGAGTGCATGTGTGATCTGATGGATCCTAGCACCTGACAGGCAGCTGACCACGAACTTCTCCTTGTCCATTCTGGTAAGGGGGACATCTGTGTGTCTCACTATGCAGTTGCCTATGGCAAAGGCATTAGGTTTTGAGGTGTTTGCCTTAGGGGTTTATTTGCTGAGGCACAGGTATATGTTTTATTATGTGTAGTGGTCTCTATTTGAATAGCAGTGTGTGCAAGTGGTTTATGTTTGGGAGGTCTCTGATCTTTTGGTAGACTTCTAGTAAGTGCCTCCACATATGTGGGTTTATGTGTTGTGATCTTATTTTGTCTGAGAGGTGAAGTGTGTGTGCTGACAACCTGTTTAATATCCAGCTTGTTGTTGCATGAGAGAGCTGATTTCAATTTCATAGTGTAATTACATCTCTCACATAAGGTATTTATTTTAGGAGTAAGTGGGTGTCAGTATACATGAGGCAATTAGTACATTGCCTCAGAATGCCCATGTCAATCAGACTGGCCAGTTTAATGATGGGGAACTGCCTGTTCATTATAGCAGGATTTTACCATATGCACTATTGGGGAAATAAGTGGGCTAATTTGACCAGTTTTTGAGCTAGGACTAACAAAGTTGCTTGTTCTCTTGAAGGCTATGGATGATAGTGTGTCATCTCTGTGTCAACACTGCCCACAGTGCAGTAGAGAAGCTTGGAAGGGTTCCATTGAAAGATGTCTAGGGAAAAATTGAGTTTCAAGGTGTTTGCATGTAAAAATGGAACTACTAACCTGTACTGTATGGTGCACTGCAATGTGCAAATGTGAGGTTTAAATACAGGTGAAATAAAAACACTGTTAAGCTAATCTACCAATAGGAAAGCACACAATGAATCTTCCTCCAGCAATTCCCAACTCAGGCAAGGCTGGATCCATACTCTTCTGCCACAAGGGTGCATGGGAGCCCTTCTTAATATAACATGACTGGTTTAGTGCTCAAGGGTATCACAACAGGCTAGATTCAGCAGGTCTGAGTCTGGTCTATGCTATTTAGGTATCAGAAGAGTGTAAATCAAGTGCAGAGAATGAAGCAGTCACAAAGAGTAAAACTGTAAAAAAAAGAAATGCAGCAATTTGATAAAATACAGTTCAAGAAGTGCAGAAGAATCACAAATACACTTAAACACAAAAACACTCTAGGCCTCTGGCAAAGGATGCCAAACATAGAGCAGCTCTGGTTAATTGAGAGCAAATCTGCACAAATGTGGGGCTTAAATACAGACAAAAATAAACACAGTTATGCTATCTACCAGTAGGAAAGCATACAATTAACCTTCCTCCAGCAATCCTCAGCTCAGACAAGGCTGGATCCACACTCTTCTGCCAAAAGGGTACAGGGAATCCCTCCTTAATGTAAGATGGCTGGTTTGATGTTCAAGTGTATCAATAACAGACTAGATTCAGCAGGTCTGAATCTAGTCTATGGTCTAGGTATTAGAACAGTACAAATCAAGTGTAGAGAAATGCAAAAAAAAAAATAATAAATACTTAGAGGCCTTTTGTGTTTCCCACACAGACCAGGTATACACCTACTGCCACTAGATGAATAATCTCATTACTCTTAATGTAAAAGCACAGTAAAGGCATGTCTGGAGTGAAATGCTACCACAAACAAACTTAAAAGGTGCAAAATGCTACCACAAACAAACTTAAAGATATAGATATGACAATGCACTTTAAACAGCTTACATAAGTGTGATTATTGAATAAAAACCTCAGTTGTATAGAATTTATAAAAGCACAAAAAAAGTTAAGCTGATTAATAAGCCCTTCAGCCAATAAAACTACATTCAAAAATGTTGCGTGTTTCCCCAACCTAAACAGACCAGACTTCTTCCCAATGCACTAGATGGAAAATCCACTGACCTCTTTTAATGTAAAACAAGTGTTTACTAGAATGTAAAAATACATACTTTATCCAACAGCTAGCTAGATAATGAAGTCAGATCAAGTAAAACAGACAATAGGAGGCAAAATGCACTTTTTAAATATAAGCACAAGGAAAGGCAAATAAATGATTCAGGATATCAACAGTGTGCAGAATGGGAGGACCTTATTAACCTCAATTTATGGTAAGGGTGGGCAGCTTAAAATCACCAGGTTTAAAAAGCAGATCAACAAAGGGGAGGGTGAGTGGGAAAACACAGCCGGGAATCATCAGCAGTACTTTAGTTTATGCAGGCTTGTAATCTTTTCAGACAAAGACAAAGGTCCAGAATTTCACTGAGTATTTAAGTATCACTAAAGACAATTTAACCAATGAAAAAACATCTGAAATGTGTAGTCTAGATTGTGTGTCTACCTCACATATAGACCAAAAACACCAGGCTAAGCAGATTTCTTAAAACAGAAAACAAAATGGAGCAAGTGGCAGAAAGCAGGTTTATCAGTCACAGACAAAAAATACAGGTTTACTTTCCTTCACCCAGCAGAGAATTACCAGCAGTGCTTTAGTTTATGCAGACTTGAAATCTTTTCAAAAACAAATTATATAATTAAATAAGCTGAGGATTTGACATTCTTCATTGTTTTTGAGTTTTTCCTGTTTCTAAAATATTGCAGTGAAGGTAGGTAATGGCTGCATTTTCATTTGGCTACACAGTTGTAACACAAAGGTTTAGGATATTATGTAAGTCAAGGAGGCCAAGAAATGGAACCTTGGCATCCATGTTGAGATGAGACCACATAAAAATATGTTGCAATCAGAGATCCAATCATAATTCTTTAGTGCATGGAGATTTATCTGCTCCATGTGCTGCTAGTTACAGAAATGTAAAATTAAGGGAAAAATACAATGTGTTGCATTGGCTTTGAAAGGCACTAAAGCAGTAGTGCATGATTTACATTCTTATGTATTCTCTGTCTAAGGGAAGCAGTTTGTTTTAAAATAATGGATACAATGTAGTAGATAGCAGACAGAAACAGAGCTGAAATTAAAGCATTTTGTTTTCTGTTTCTGCTGTTTATTGGCTTCATTGTCAGGTAAGCAGTCTTCTAAGCATTGTTAAAGTCGGGTGTTGCATTAGAGTAGTACTGAGAGAGGATGTTATTTAACTGTTATGGGAGTGCAATCATGGTGCACTATGCACTTTATTGCCTTTTTAGAGGCAAATATTGAGGGTAGACAACCTTATTATTCATAGTAATTCAAAAACACAAGAAATATTGTATAAACAGTCTTTTCAAAAACCTCTGCTGTCCAGAAAAAATATAATATTCATCTCCTTGATAATGCTTCACCTGTAAACCTCCCCTTCTCTCATATTTATTCATTGTTTCCATTTAATGGAATAGTCATGGCTCAAAAGAGTTTAAAAGCATTTCTACACCAACAATCATCCTCAGTGTGTGTGCAGGCAACCCAGGTAGTTACCATGACTGATACATATGGCACACCTCTCACCTTAATGTAAGGTTTGCTAGGGGTAATGTTCCACAAGGCCATCTACTGAGTGATGCAGGTAATGTACTGGAACTATAGCTCATGACACCCATCAGAAATGCAAGCTCATCCACAAAGGAAGGATACAATGATGCTTATGCTCAAACTAGAAACATCATTGAGTGTGTGTTTGACATGCTGAAGCCAAGTTTCCACTGTCTAGACACATCAGAGGGTGTCCTGCATTATGACTCAGGGACCTGTGCAGAAATTCTCACATTCTGTGCTATAAAGAAACAGCTGCAAGAGGGACAGCAAGGGCTAGGACCACACATTCCTGGACAACAGGCAGGTCTATCATCTCTGGCACATACAAATGCGGACTATGAGGGAGAACCTCCAGTTGCAGAAGTATCCAGCAGATGTAGGCATGCACAATATGCCCTTGCTCTGGCTAAGAAGCAAAGGATAGCACACACACTCACTACCTAAGAGGTAAGGATAGCACACACACTCACCAACTAAGAGGGGAAATGACAACCTAAGCACATACAAATATTAAAACTGAAGTCATCCAATGTCCGCAGACTTTAGTTCCCCATGTAATGGCTGTGTACAGATACTATTAGACAGAGAAAGCCCCAGAGCACATGATTCATACCTGCAGCAATGTCAAGGTAAGTGGAACCTGTAGTATACAAACAAATGTGTAAAGATAAATGGAGCTGATATACTTGCATACTGTTAGTTGTAAATGTACTCAATCAGAACCTGTATGAGATATCCACCAATAGCATTATTGGCTTATAGGGAGGATATCTGCAATATACAGCTATGTGTCATGCACACAAACTGGCATCAAGCCGGTTACTTATTCACCTTACACAAAACAGTCAATAGGACAACTATATAAACAGTTTCACAAGTAGATTAATAAACAGAAAAGAGGTCAGTGATCTGAATACTGAAAACATCCTTCTAAAATGAGCATGTACAAAGACATCCAAAATATTCTTATGTAATACAGCCATACATCCATCCACAAACCCTTTTCCTATTTTTACACATGGAGTTGGGATGTATGTGAGTTGGAATGGTCAGTTTTTGTGAAATGGCATGTGTGTGTGTGCGTGTGTGTGTGTGTGTGGGTGTGTGTTTGTGTGTGTGTGTGTGTGTGTGTGCGTGTCTGCATGAAAAAAATAAAAGTCTGCACTAGTACTATATCCTGGCATGATGGACAGATGTGAGCCATGCATGGTAGAGTTGTCAGTTCAGTGTCATCACTTGCAACCATGTGAACTGACTTTGCCAGGAGTTCAAATGCCAATTACATGTCCCTGGTTTGAAGTGGGGGTGGTACCTGAACATGAGAAATGTCTGCTGGATGAGATCTTTTCCAGCCTAAATTGAGGACCATGACCCTGTGGCCTATGACATCTGGGTATGGACACCTCAAACAGGGGAAGTAGTGCCACTAGAGGAGTGGCATCTGGCATGACCTTGTCGGCTAACACGAAAGGATGTTGCAGCTCTATGGACACATGGATGCTGACCCTCCCCCAGCAGACTTTCCATCACAGACACTGCCTGATCCAGTGTGTCACTCATCCTATCCAAGGAGTCACCCACATGGTTTAGGCAGTTATGCTCATTAGAATGTATCATGTTTAGGACTCACACTTTATCTTCCAAGGCCCTGGTGGAATGTGGCTGTGCCTCCATGATGGCTCTATATATATGTCTAGTGGCAAGTAATGGCACACCACTATCATCAGGATGAGAGTGGACAGCAGGCCTTCTCCAGACACATATAGCAACCCTCCTGTGTGGTGCCATGCCCTCATGATGGTTATGGGCAGACTCAACCAGTTCTGCAACCAGAGTAATCACACTACCTCCATCAACAGTGTCACCCTCAGCCTGTCCTATCTCTGAAGGCTCAGTGGAATGGGCATGGGTAGCATACTGACTTTGTCCAAAATAAAGCCAGGGGATGTGTGAGCAACAATCTCAGTGTCAGACTGAACATTTGCATCCTCTGACTGTGCCTCTGTATCACCACCATTATCATCAGAGGCTACCAATACTCTGACATCAGGTGGTACGAGTTCTACACTGCCACTGTTAGGGTCACTGTGATAATAAGCAACAAACAGAAAAAGGACAAAATAGTAACTGGGAATGATTCAAAATGTGTTCTAAACTCTCATGTTAAACAATTTCAGTTGCTAATGGGATACAATACTTACTCTCTATTCAGACTCACATATGGTTATTAACAATTAAAGAAAATGTGTGCCTTAATAAGCATCATGATGCAAATGACACAAGGGCATGGGAATAATGTTCTACCTCTATTCGTCATAAGAAATATCTCAGACTCAATCAGACTGACTATTCCCCTCCAACAAAGTCTCTGTTGGACTGTCTCTTGTAAGGCACATATCTCAATGTTTTTAAAAGTACAAGTAGTAACACATAAAGATGTCTACAATGGCAGTAAATGTTTTATACATAACATACCTGGAGGATCTTCTTGGGACACACTTGGCCTGCTGTCCATATCAGCACCATCAAGGAGTCTGTGTGAACCCTCTGCTGAGCTGTTGGGATCTCTGACAGTGGACAGGAACTGCTCAGTTTCAGTGAGTTGTGGTTCAGTAGCAGGACCGCCCTTCCCATAACCACTTGTTCTTGTGGTACTGCAGCTGCCACCCTGCATGCCACTGTACTCATATCAGTGGCATGGTGCTGCACCTGATTAGAGCTTTTAGCATGGCCACCCACTGCATTTATGTCAGCAAACTCCTGCTGCAGTATGCTTTTTCTGGTAGATATATCACCTCTGTCTCTGTCAATTAGGACGTATCCATGGTGGTGTAAGGTTTTGATGATGACCTTGCTCTCTGCATCCCTGAATGGTGGCCTGAGTAGAACAGATTGTCTGGGTGCTGTAATCCTGTAATTAAACAGAAAAAAGACAAAATGCATTTGTAGCACATAAAGAAATTCTTCTCCTCAAATAAAATCTGTATACTTATTGTCAACACAAACCAACTAAACACACAATGCTCATTTTGGACAACACACAAGTTAAGGGAGATTCCCCCGCCCCACCCCCTGCCAAAAAAAATAAATAAAAGAAGAAGAAAGAAAATTGTAATACATTAGCATTATATCCATTCTGTTAACATTTCTGTAAAGCGGACAACAGGTGTGTAACTGACTACTGGCTGGCAGTATTATCAATAAATAGGCAAGAATTCAAAGTAGAAATGCCCAGAGAATTTCTTTGGTCTCTCCAGTGTTTTGGAGGCTACCAAGGGACATCTGAGAAGCCTAGTACATTGGTTAGCCACACATGCACAACCCCTTGAAGTTGACAATAAACACAATGCACTTGTTTGCAGTAACTGGTGAAATTCCAAGAGCAAATGGTAACAAAATACTATGATGTAACCATACCATTCGTTAACAAATTTGTAAAGCAGATCAAGAACTGACATATCTGTAGTATACCAACAGTGAATGAAAGAAATGCATATGGATAACAAAAACCTTCTATTGTATATTGAAATACATTCCAAATTTAAAAATGTAAACAGTTTATGAAGAGGACAAACATACCTTATGAAAAAATGTAGTAATTTGTAGAAAAATCTCCTCCAAGTAAATACTAGTGATGATCTATAGCTATCAAATCAGTCATCCCTCATTCCACTTCCATAGCAACACCATTACCTTTACATAGTATAGATTCAGCACTCTGAGTTCTGTGAAGATGCATATGAGGTATTAAATCATTAGCATTCCTGAATATCCAAAAGAATCACTTGGTATAGGGGAGGTAAACATTGTGTGAGTAGCTACACAATTGCATGCATTTGCCCTAGGAGTACAGGGAGAAGCAATTACAATTCTTTGCTGCTAATGGCTTGCACGTATTAGTTATTATTCTGACTACAATTATAAGCAAAGCTGAAGAGAATATTTTCTCTGGTGTATGTATCTTGCAGATTAAACTTAAAAAGGGGAGGAAGCACATCGAGAGTATAAAAACCATCTTAATAACATTGATATTCTTGTAATAATAGCACGCTCTCCAGCCTCTGATTTAAAATCTTTCTAGAATGCTAATCAACTATATTACACATTGAGCCAAAGATGCAAACAAATGCCCATGACATTGCATTTCTGTTATTTAAGTTGAGAAGAGGGAAGATGTTCAGAAAATAAAAAGAGTAAATGACTGGCACTGTTGGCAACCTTACATTAATATGATGTGAGTTATTATTAGCCTAAATTATTTGTCAATGTCACATTCATCTAGACATGTTCAAGCAGATGGGAAAGGGTCATTTTCTGATCTTCCCACTCACAGATCTACAATTTGATGCCTTCTAAGTTAGATCTGTATAGGATGTACATTTTCTGATTCCTACTCTAAGCCTGTGTTGGTGGCAAAGAGGGATAAGAAACACAACTGAATGTGTGTTGTTACTGCACTCATTTGAGGGTTCAAGTGCAGATAGTGTGCTGTTTGTGAGAGTTAATGGATATTTCCTGAGCATATGATCAGGATGTAACACACTCACAGTTAGGAAACCTCACAATTCTACAGTTTCATTATTATTCTCCAATATTTGGTGCTGCTGGCATTTTTTTTCTTTCATTGTGTTCATCATTTGCACACATTTTGGAAAAGCACACTTTGGACTGGCAGCATTCCATGGCAATGAACGAGAGTCCACTGCCTAAGGTACTGACTGAGAAATGTAATTTGTAATGCCATCATTAGCACATTTTTGAGCGACAGAGGTGCACTTTGATACAGCACTCTGTATAGTAGTATGTGAATAAATTCTACATTGCACCTGAGCATTACTGTAACACTGTGTAAATTAAATTGCTGCTGACTGCAGCACAATTAAACTTATCTCCTTAAGGAAAAAATGTGAAAAATCTTATTTGGGCAGCCTTCTGTAGTGCAAACAGCCTTAGTGGCAATGTGTGCATGTCAGCACTGTGGACAGTACTGAGTGGAGAACATCCAGCTGCTTTGTAACTGTCTCTGTAGGACAAGGTATAAGTATATGGACTTTACAGGCAGAACACAGGTGATCTAGCATCAAATACAGATAATACTTTTTTACAGGGGGTGTCAGAATGTCTTTAATCACAACACTTTCAGTAGGAAGGCAGCACCACATACAAATGACTATCATAAATAGGTTGATTGCAAGAAATGTATTAGTAGTTTTTTGATACCTATACTTTTCTAGGTAGCTTATTTCATTGATGAATTAATTATGAAACCAGTTGACTGTGTGTGCAATTCTTTAATCACGACAGTTATGATAATTAATTAAAAATGCACTTCAATATCTATGATGGGGAGGATACTTTAGTTAAAATCATCTTGATTCCTCATATATCCCATCTCTTTGTTTAGGACAGTAGATGTTGTGAATTATCTATGTATCATAGCCTAATCTGTATTTCTCAGCTCATGAAATCTGTCCATCTTCTGACATATATTTACAAACAGTAATACTGCCTCTTTCATGAGAATGCAGTTCACAGGATCTCTTAAAGTCACACACATATGGGCCTCTCTGAAGTATATCTGCATTCATACAAAATGCAGTATATCTGTTATGAACATGAAAGGGAGATCTCCTGTAACACAGACAAATAATTACCTGGCTTAAAATGCATGCATTATTTATTCCATGGATTTGGTTCCCATCTTGTACAACAAAATGTTTATAGTGTGTAATTCCAAAACAATTATGTCCCAAGTCATCCTAGTTAACTGCCCAAAGAACAAGGCTTACAAGCCAAGCCATTAATTGTGTTAGTGCTCACATTTTGAAAAAGTGTGAACAGGCTGAGCATCATACATGGCAAATCTCACTGCCAGGGTTTACACCTTCATTGCTCTTTATTAAAATGCCTTCCTCTTTGTTTGGCAATGGATCTCTCTGCGTTCTATCATGCAAATGCAGTCGGCATGGTTGTGCACATCTGCACACTTGCTGTTAAACATGAGAATGGAATTTGGCACCAATTCAGACACAGATTTGTAGCCTAACTTCTTCAAACATAGCTGGAGTAGGATATGATGGTGCTAAATATAGAGCTCAGTGGTAGGATGTTGAAGAGATCAGGATTTTATGGCACTCCTCCTGTAGCACTATAGCCATAGGCTACTTCAGGGGGACTATACTGGGTCTCAGTATATGACGTAGGCTTGGAACTGATTAGCCAAGGCTGTCTCCAGTGCATCTGGCATCCCACGCACTGGACAGAATTGTTGTCATCACTGTAGTGTCCTGAAACAGCACAAAAAGGACCTCTTTAGTCAATGGGAAGATGATTTTAGAACTGCTGACACCCCTAAGTTGTGTAAGCATACTGACCCATCATCACTGAAATTATATAGAATGTAGGAGATAGGCAGGACTGGTATTCATTACATTTTCATGTCCCTTCTTTGCTTATTTTCTATTGTACAACTGCTGAAGACTTTGCAGAGAACAGAGAGGCACACTAAGAGAGGATGAATCACTCAGAGAGCCACAGGGTAAGTATGCATCAGGTCTTACTGTAAGTCTAATAACTGTTGTAATTATATGCAATATGGCAATACTGAAATAAATAGTCATGTTTTTGATACCTATACAGTGCAGTTGTTTAATGGTACAACAGAGTAAAACCTTTGCATCATACCTGGCTGTAGCAAAGGTGTACAGAGTGGATAATCATACATTTGTTTTTTTGTGAAATTATATAGTCCTGTGACATGCCATGGATCTAATTTTCTCTCTTTTTTGTCATACCCCACCCCTTTCTCTCTCAATTTTTTCTGGAATATTTTATATTGGTTATATGGCTTTAAAATGTTCTGTTGCCATATATTTCTGCTTACAAAAACTGACATTCAGAGAGGTAGATCAACCACTGTGGATCAGCCTGCCATTCCTCCACAGGTTGCAGCACTGAATGCCAGTCCTTCAGGGTTTCAATCTGTCAACACTCCCTGTACAACTCTGGCCTCATCTGAATCAGGTAGCTCTTCTCTGGCTGCTGGTGCACTGGTACCCTCTGGGAGTAGTAGTAGTAGTGGAGGTGGTGATTTTATCACCTGCCAAGAGCTAACAGAGCTGATGGAGGGTATTACGTAAAGGGACTTCAGTGCCCAAATCAGCTGTGTGGAAAAGGTGCTTTGTCATATTGCCAAGATAATGCCCAGTTGAGCGCTGACACAGGAAACTGAGTCAACAAACAGTGATGACAGCTCTGAGGGTGAGGACTAAATTCTCACTGTTCTCTGGCTTGATGTGGGTGTGCCTGCAGTGTCCCTTACCTATCCCCAATCATGGTGTCCTCCAATCTTTTGTATCAATCACCACCCCGGTCTGTCTTGTATGTCCTGTCTGTCTGTGCCTGCTTCCATACCTACCCTACCTACCTGACCCCCACATTCTGAAGCTCCTTCTCTCTCTTTGAAAGTAAAAAAGGGGACTTGTCTCACCAAAAAAAACCTCACCCCCATACATAGCTCTCCACTTCAACTATGTGTCTTCTTGACAAAATTGATTTGGTAAAACTGGCTCTGTAACATTATTCTGCTGTTGTCACTCATCTCTGGTGCGGTGACTCTCCAAATTCATCAAATTCTGTTTACAGATTTACATTTATGTTGTGAAGAAGTGAATAGTCATAGTTGTCTCCCACTACCTTCCTGCAAATTCCCCTGTTATTTCTCCTGTGTTCTTCCTCTGCTTGTTCCCCCAATATCACCATTTTCATTTCAACCCCTTTTTCATATGTTTAATCTGGTAAAACATAGAATTGCATACAACACACATGACCAGAAATGGCCCATAAGAAAGCCTTCAGTTTTTGTCCTCAAAGTTTGTACAGAATTTGGCATCACACACATGAAAGGTGACAGTGAATGGATGTTCATGTCCTATGGCAAAACCTAGTCAGTTGTTACTATCACTTACAATAGTCCATTTATTCTCACACAAAGGTGCTTAAACATGCTACACTATTGGAATACAGAGAAAAGGCAGAATAAAGGCACAAGATGACAAGAGTTACTCCAACAGTTCTTTGAGTACTAGATATAACAAAGTGGAACTTTCACTGTGGAGTGTTGACATGAATTGCTTGCCACAACATCAAGTGTTTGATTCCAGGTGTATATCACATTGTTCATTACTGTGATGTTATACTTCTATGCTATGTTTAATAATATACATCTTAATTTTTATCCAGTTATGACCTTTAATGAACAGATTTTGAATACAATTGCAAAAATGCATTTACATACACATCCATGCCCCTATGGAAGAATTAGTAAGCCACCCTTTTTCCACGCATGTTTTGCTCAGGTTTTGTTCTGTTTTACAACTTCTTGATCCCCACAGCCATCAGTTAACAATATAGAGCATGACAGATGAATAATGAGGGCACACCACAAAGATGTGCATCAATGACCCATAACACCAGCCTTTGGTATGTGTCTGTCTCTGTCTTCATGCTTTCTCTGTCATTCCTTTGTATTGTTGACTATTCATTAGGCTGATGGATGTAAAGTGCTTCTTATGACATTCTCATAGTGCCATTACTTTGAAGAATAAGACCTGCATCTTCTTTTGGCTAAACAGGTTATCACTGTCCCTTCAATGGTGTGATTTAAACATATGTGATGGAGGATTTCCTTTGTGATCTGTTGAGATAATGAATATGTCTATAAATGTAACTTTGCATCTTGACAACACTTCGAATCCAGCATTAGGCAAAACTCTTCATTCCTGTTTTTATAAGTTGCAACCAGTAAATAACCAAACTGTCACCAACTATAAAAGAATTAATGGAACCAGAAATCACCTAAGGAGGCTCGTACACGAGAGAGTAAAATACAGTCCTTTATTCCACAGTTTAGCGCTTTCAACTGGAACACCCCAGTCTTCTTCAGAACCATTTAAAATATGCACACATCCTAGTTTATATAGTCAAAGTGAGTCAGTCAAGTGAAAAAAGTCCGCCAAAACTTTTAAAGGCATACATCTTACTTAACAAACTAATACAAATACAAAATCACAAAGTAATATATGTGTGTATGGCAAGTTAATAAACCATCATGTATACAAGAATAAAAAATATTAAAATGTGTGTACCTATTATAACTATTAAAATATTAGTAAGCGATATGTCAGATAATATAATAACTATCTAATCTAAAATAAAGCAGTTCATAATAAAAACTGTACTGAGAAGTACAATAACAGTTGTAGGAAGGTCCAAATAAATAAACAATACCAATACTTTACATTTCATATCAATATGTAAATGCACTATATAAACAAATAAACACAAATATCAAGAAATATACAAAAATATAATGGAAAATTGTATAATGAAAAAATTGTATGAACCAAAATTGTTAAGATAGTGCCAGAAAAGGTTTGATACTAATAAAATCATTTAGTCCAGGGGGTCTCGTGGCATCCAATATAATCTGCCACCTACTCTCCAATGCGGCTAACTGCATCTTCCAATTGCCCCCAAATAATGAACTCTTTAATTGGTCTATAATGGCAAAACGGAATTGATGCTCTCCCCCATGATCATTAATATGTCTAAATAAAGCGTTTTTGGTGTCTTTTTTCTGAATGCGATAATAGTGTTCATAAATACGCTTTTTTAGACATCTTTCAGTCTTGCCAATATAGTACGCGGGGCATGATGTACAAAAGGCCAAATAGATCACCTGACTGGTATTACAATTCCCTGTTCTGGTCTTTATACAAGTATGGTTAAAGTCTTTTAGTCGAATAAGTCTGTCTTCATTGATATGGCTACACTGCTTACATCTTCCACATTTCCTAGTACCCTTATATACCTTTGAATTATCAAGATGGTTACTAGCCTTCTCCAAAATCCTTTTGAGATTAGTACCTGTCTTAAATACAAATTTGGGTAAAGGTCCCACAATTTGATCCAGATTAGAAGCTGTAATAATATCCCAGTGTTGACATAAGATATCCTGAATGAAGTTAGTGTGTGGGGTGTAAGTCAATACACAAGCCCGACCAAACAGATTATGTTCATTATCTTCACCTTTTAAACTAACTACAAAATTACCCAATAAAGGTGGGTATTTATTTCCCCATTCCTTCTGTACATAACTTGTAACATCTAGAAGCATGTTGGCCGGGTATCCACGGTTAAGAAATAAATTTTTAATGACATCTAGTTCTAATCTCATGGCAGATTCAGTGGATGACATCCTGGCCGCACGAATGCACTGCCCCTTAACTATATTTTTGAAGACGTGTGGGGGGTGATTGCTGGAGAAATATAGATAGTCATTTGAAAAAGTTGGCTTCCGGTAGATCTTAAAAGTAAAACCATTATGTTCAAGCCCAACCAAAACATCTAAATAGGGGATATTTGTTGCACTAATACTGTGAGCGAATTTTAAGTATTGGGAGGAATTATTAATAAATGACATAAATTCTTGCAGTCTCTCAATAGGGGCCTGCCATAAAATAAAGATGTCATCCAAATATCTTGCATAAAATTTTATGTCAGTATAAAAGTTACTTTTAAAAAGTACTTCTTCCTCCCAGTCCAACATCACAAGGTTTGCAAAGATGGGAGCACAAGAAGCTCCCATAGCAACCCCCTTGATTTGTCTAAAATATTCACCTTGAAATACAATGTAATTATGTTCCAGCACTAAACCCATCATGTCACATAATAAGGAAACCTTATCCCAACTTAAACCTGAATATTTCCTCAAGCTGTTGGAAAAATGTTCCAGACCTTCATCTTTAGGTATGCTTGAGAAAAGGTCCACTACATCTATGGTTAGGAGGGTAAGATCAGATTTCCAATTGTCCTTGGTTAGCTTCCCTAAAAAACTCCAAGAATCTTGCATGATGTGTGGGATGGCCCCATATATGTGTTTAAGCTGGTGATCTATCCATCTACCAATATTGAATATTTTAGACTTAGACCCTGAGATGATAGGTCTAAAAGGGGGTTTATCTAAACATTTATGTATCTTAGGTATCCCCACAATTTTAGCCAGCACCGGGTAGTCATTTTTCAGAAACATATAAGTCTCATTGGTGATCCTATTGTCTATTAAGTATTCTTCAATAACCAGATCAATGCGTCTACATCCTATATTGATCTGATTTATGGAAATACATTCATAAGTATCAGTCTGATGTAATATATCATATATACTAGAATTATACATATCAGTCTGGAATACAACTATCCCTCCGCCTTTGTCGGGTTTCATGATACGAACCTCTTTATTGTGTATCACTTTATTTAAACATTCTCTCTCTGAATGTGTTAGGTTCGACTGAGAATCATAATATAAATTGTGTTTGTTCCTTAAGTCCCTGTGTAACCTGCAAATATCCTTACACACTAGTTTCTCAAAACTAGAAATACTAGGATGAGAAGTTGGTACATAGGAACTTTTTTTACACAATGGTTTGTTCTCTAAACAACCCATATTTTCCACTTTATTGTCATTGAGAATGGCCAAGTTTAATTTACGACAATATAACTTGACTTGTTTAATGTTGTCAAATAGATCACTACGAGCAGTGGGTATAAACTTCATACCTTTACTCATAACACTAATAAACTGTTCATCAGTCTCCACGTCAGTGTAATTGTACACATTGAAACCTTCATAACTGATAAAAGTAGGTGAATGAGTGTATAAAGTTGTAGGATGGCCCTGCGATGTCTCAGCGTTGGCAATAGACTTGTCCGATGAAGGTATCAATGTAGGGTACTCAACTAAAGGTAGTCTGTCCCCTTTAGTATCACTGACTCTAGTGTGGAGGTCATGTGTTATTTTCTGTATCTGTTCCATTGTCTGTTGGGGTTCCTGGGGAAAGATGGTTGGTCCCTCTGAAAATTTCTTTCTTTGCTGAAACCCCTGTGTATGGGTCTAGAGGAATTTGTAGTTAACCCATGCTCAATAACTTTTTCCTTGGGCCAAATATAAGCCCTGTTAGTGCTGTATAACTCTAAATCTCTAGACAACTTCCTACTTTTTCTATCAAAAATACTATGAGCCTTGCTGTCAGCTAGAAAGAATTGTTTCTTAAACAATTCATTCCAGGTGTCAAACTCAGCATGACTAGTGATGGTCTCATACATACTCTCCAATTCATCTGCCAACAAAACACATTTCTCTTGTTGATACTTAAGAAGAAGTTGCATGTAGGCACACCCAAAGTTGTCAAATAATCCATTAAATTCATTCACAACATCTTGATTATATGAAATGCCTAATGGTAATTTAAAAAATCTTAAGCCCTTAGGCACAACATTAATTTTCAAACAGTTATTTAAGTAACTCATATCAATTTTAGAATTTTTGTATGCAATAAGTCTCTTACCAAAATCAAAAATCATTTCTTTGAGTGAACTATAAACATAATCTTTATTGGTATGTTGACCTTTCTTAACAAAATCAAAATCTTCATGTTTATCATTCAAAAACTGCTCCATAAGTTCTCTTTCATTAGCGGTTGTAGATACTTTATAAAAATTCTGTCTATTCAACTCGGCACAACCGTGACGAGAAAATGTCCTGAAGTCCTGATTAGGGCTAGAGATAATATGTTGCACAGTACCTTTGTTAACGTTCCCTGGCTTCTGCTGTTTACTACCATAATGTTTGCTTTGTTGTATAACTTTAGGCCTGGCACCAATACGTTCGGCTTCTCGCCTAGCCCGTGAAATGCTGAAATCAAAAGTAAAATCCTGAGCTGGGGAAAACCCCAACGGTTCGAAAAGATTGCCCTCATCCTGGTTGGTAAAGCGACACAGGCCCTTTGGGGAAACGTCGGAAATAACACAGGCATCAGGTAAGTCAATAGCACCATTTGTAGTGTGTACCGCATCTTCGGTCATCCGGAGCGCTTCAGGAAACCCTCGTTCGGGCGTAGACGGATTTCTTCTGATGCGTGCACGTTCACGCTCACGTACATCTGTGTTCTGGGCCATCCGAAAGGAAGAAGCCGCCTCCCCCTCACCTTTGGACGAGGATACACTCCTATTTATATCAATCACATCACGAAGACCTGGTGAATGGCACAATTTGATGTTGTTGGTTGCTAAATTAGTAACCAAATCAAATAATTTCTTCAACTCACTTTGTACAGCTGAGACTTCAGCTCGTAAACCATTAAACTCTTCCCGAGACAATGAAGCACCGGAGGTGTCTTCCTGATCCATCATAATGCTGCAACCAGTAAATAACCAAACTGTCACCAACTATAAAAGAATTAATGGAACCAGAAATCACCTAAGGAGGCTCGTACACGAGAGAGTAAAATACAGTCCTTTATTCCACAGTTTAGCGCTTTCAACTGGAACACCCCAGTCTTCTTCAGAACCATTTAAAATATGCACACATCCTAGTTTATATAGTCAAAGTGAGTCAGTCAAGTGAAAAAAGTCCGCCAAAACTTTTAAAGGCATACATCTTACTTAACAAACTAATACAAATACAAAATCACAAAGTAATATATGTGTGTATGGTAAGTTAATAAACCATCATGTATACATGAATAAAAAATATTAAAATGTGTGTACCTATTATAACTATTAAAATATATTAGTAAGCGATATATCAGATAATATAATAACTATCTAATCTAAAATAAAGCAGTTCATAATAAAAACTGTACTGAGAAGTACAGAATGGCACTATCTTAACAATTTTGGTTCATACAATTTTTTCATTATACAATTTTCCATTATATTTTTGTATATTTCTTGATATTTGTGTTTATTTGTTTATATAGTGCATTTACATATTGATATGAAATGTAAAGTATTGGTATTGTTTATTTATTTGGACCTTCCTACAACTGTTATTGTACTTCTCAGTACAGTTTTTATTATGAACTGCTTTATTTTAGATTAGATAATTATTATATTATCTGATATATCGCTTACTAATATATTTTAATAGTTATAATAGGTACACACATTTTAATATTTTTTATTCATGTATACATGATGGTTTATTAACTTACCATACACACATATATTACTTTGTGATTTTGTATTTGTATTAGTTTGTTAAGTAAGATGTATGCCTTTAAAAGTTTTGGCGGACTTTTTTCACTTGACTGACTCACTTTGACTATATAAACTAGGATGTGTGCATATTTTAAATGGTTCTGAAGAAGATTGGGGTGTTCCAGTTGAAAGCGCTAAACTGTGGAATAAAGGACTGTATTTTACTCTCTCGTGTACGAGCCTCCTTAGGTGATTTCTGGTTCCATTAATTCTTTTATATGTTTTTATAAGTTTCTTTCATATGTATGTGCTTCCTATCTATCTGTCTACCCATGTCTGTTTTATCAGTTGTAGTCCACAGTTTTTGTTTGATTCCCGGCAACAAACAAGTGCACTATGTAATGGCATTTCAAGTGCTATTGAAAAATGTAGTGAGTTTTTGCCTTAGACCATATTGACATAGTTAGCTTACACAAATAGCAATGTGTCTGCTGCGCTATAGTAAAACAGAGATAGGGGAATAAGCTGAGCTACAGTTACTCTTCCTTATGTATCAGGCTGTCGGACATCACATAAAGTGTAAGGGAGGCAATAATTGATATAAGTGAAATTAATATCGCTGTCTACTTAATGCTTTTACTGAATATGTTGTTTGTCTGACAATGTGTGATTGAAATTTAGTACAGCATGAGCTCACTGTGGTGAGCTAAGATAATCAACCTGTCTGTAAAGTTTTGTTTCTACTGCCAAAGTTTTGAATCCTGGCATAGGTTATACAATAATGTAAATGTTCCCATATTATTACTTGTGTAAGTGTCTGCTACATCTGCTATCAAAAAAACATCATCCTCATGTCGACATCATGTTTAAAATTTCATACACCTTCTTCAACCAGATGTATGTGGATGTGTTGGTTGTTCACACTCGTGCACTTTCTATAGTCCTATAACAATCACTTAAATGTACAGAGCAACACACATTCTGAATGAGGAAACAAACAATACAAACACAACATACAGGTGTGAAGGAAATGTGCCATAACACAAATTATTATGTGTCTCTCCATCACTGTGTCTGTCATCACATTATAATGTAACATATTTAGTAGGCCAATGCTTATATCATGTGTCTACTGTCCTTACTGTGTTGAAGCATAATGTTCACACTGCACAAGACCTCCTGCCCTACACATATATTTAGGAGTGGTGCAGCGGAAGTGTGCTGGGCCCATAGCCCAGAGGTCGATGGATCGAAACCATCCTCTGCTATGGAAAGGGTGGAATGTTTTTGGACAGCACAGTGGTGCAGCAGTTAACATTGTCGCCTCACAGCAAGAGGTTCACTGGTTCGATTCTCGGCTGGGGTGCCTTCTGTGTGGAGTTTGCATGTTCTCCCTGTGTTCGCGTGGGTTTCCTCCAGGTACTCCGGTTTCCTCCCACATTCCAAAGACATGCATCTGGAGCGTTTCTCCCCGGGCCTCCGCTGAAAACAGGCTCTGTGGAACCTAGTCGGACATTCCCGGTCAACAAATGTTAAATAAATAAATAAATAAATATGCGCTGAGTCATAATAATTATTTCTAAATATATGCCATCCTTGTCATGTTTAAAAAATTGTACACCCGATTAACTTGGCATTTCCTCTGGAAATATGTCTGATATATGGTAATTATAAAATATTATTTCAGTAGGCATTACTGACAGAATTTGGACAAACAACATGCTTAGGATAGTCATTTCTATATAGTCTTGCAGTCATGATTAAAATTACTTATGATAATCACATTCTGACACCCTTTGTAAAATGATCTGCATATTTGGCTCAAACCCTGCTTCAGCTGTTTTTTTAATTTAGCTCACTGAGCGTAACACCTTGTGCCACCAAGAAAGTTAGGTGTCAGGTGGATTTTCTTCACTCAGTACTGTCCAGAGTTCTGATGACCAAGCCTGTTTACACTTCTGAAGGTTAACCCAATTAAAGTTTTCACTTTTTTCCTTCAGCAGCGAACCCTCTTTGCTTACTGCCTAACATCATGCAAATTGGGAAAACAAGCACAACAATTCATTTTTGAATTAAGCTTTGTCCCTAATATGTCAAAGGTAGACTCCAACATGCAAAGTGTATATCTATAACATATTAACATAAAACAGATCTGTTCCACGTTTAATCACAATCACAGCATTTTCTCTCTGCTCATTTGCACAAAGCTTGGGATGGAGCATTGCTGAATGCTGCTAAACACTGCTTTTTCACATTCCAAGTTCAATACCTCAAAGTATAATCACTATAGTCTGCCAACAACCACACAAATAGGTTTCTCAGCACTGTGCTTTAGGACAAGATTATTATTATGGGTTACTAATTACTAATCATTACTTAGCCCTCCTACATTGGAATATTAAGAATTGTTTGGTATTGACAGTGCACATTGCCCATGCATAAACAAATAACATGGTTACTATTTTATATATATATATATATATATATATATATATATATATATATATATATATATATATCATACAAAAGTTTGCACAAAAAGTAAATATGTTAGAAAACTCTGATTTGAATAAAGCACTCTTTTCCCAGTAAAGCATTATAATAGCAAATATGGGAGCAAATCCTGCCCCCCATTACTACACCTGTAGTTTGGTGGTAGTAGTCACCTTCCAATAAAATATAATTATTGCTTAAAACCAACTCCATGCACTCACGTAAGATGCTTATATCCACTAAGGTTACAAAGTCACATTCCAATAATATATCATGAAACGAGTTTCAAAGCATTATCACAAAGAAAGTTGGAAAAAAAGATCTATCACATGCACCATAACCAAAATTGTATTTACCATCACCACACCAATACCAATAAATACCGTGAATCTTTAAATAAATGCTGGAGTAATGAATTAAAAGGTTGTAATGTCCTAACTATATAGCATTAAAGATTGCATAAGTGACCCGTCTGCATCAACTATAAGTCTTAATGCTGGGTTACTAATGGATTTATGTACCTTTGGTACTCCAAAAATAGTGGGTTTCATAGGTTTACCCACTTTTGACAATCCATATAAATCATTTATAATTTGTCTTTGCATAAATATATCACTCGTAACTACATTTAAACAACTATCAGCTATATTGACCATATTAATAGGTACAGAATCAGAGAAGGAATCATTTTGTAGTAGAAAACCTAATTTCAGAATGCAATCTATTGTGTCTATTATTAGGATAGTACAAGGCCTGGGAATCCAGGTTGAAGAGACATTTTAAAACTGACAGAGGAAGCTTACAGTGAAGTCTGCATGTCCTCCCTGTGGTCTTGTGGGTTTCCTCCGGGTGCTCCGGTTTCCTCCCACATCCCAGAAACATGCTGTAGGTGGATTGGACACTCTAAATTGGCCCTAGGTATGAGTGCGTGTGTGTTTATGCCTTCTGTGGAAGGTTGGGCCCCGGGCTGGCAACTTGGCACTGTAAAAACTCCACTGCCAATCATAAGTGGACAGGTGATCCACTGTGCTGACCCCTAACTGGGAAAAGCCGAAAGAAGAAGAAGAATTTTTGGTTTGTTCCTCATAGGTTCATAGGTAGGTACTAGGCTATTAGCCCTAGGGCCTATATAAGCCTAGCCAAAAAGGTACTCTGGCTTTCGCCACTCAAGAAAATTATTTTCCTGTGCCCTTGTCAAGCAGAGCCACAGAAGTGATTTCTGGGGTGAATTTCATATTTCCCATCCAATCATCAAGATTTTTCTTGAAGAGTGCTAATGAGGAGCTCTGTTTGACATAGATAGGTAGTCTGTTCCAGAGTATGGGAAGTCTCCGGGACAGGAATCTATCCCTCCAGCATGTCCTGTTTATTGTGGTGACAAGGTTTAGGTCCCTAGAGCGTGTAGCTCGGATGATTTGGGATTTCTTTAAGTGGATCATGACCAACAGCACTGGGTTTGACATAGCTTTGTATGTTAGGCAGAGACTGCCTCTGTGTAGGCGATATGCGACAGAGTAAAGATGGAGTTTTTTGAGACAGTCTGTGTAGTGCATCTGTTTGAGGCCAGTAATCCTCTTTGTGAGGTATTTCTGTGGCCTTTCCAGTTGTTGTAGATGTCTTGTGAGGTACATACCAAAAGGGGCGTTGTACTCTATAATGGGTCTAATGAGTGATGAGTAGAGGGGAACAATGACCTCTTTTTTTCTGAATGAGAAACCTTTTGTGATGAGGTGAGCCACTTAGAAGTATTTCCTGACCACTGTGGTGATGTGCTTATCAAAGGAGAGATTACTGTCCACCTGTGTCTCAAGGTCTCTTATCACACTTTTGGCATTAAGTAGACTACCACTTATGTGGTAGTTCATGGGTACAGAGTTTTTACCAAAGGGGGTGACAATACACTTTTTGGCATTGAGCTTCAGGCCATGGCTTTGACACCAGGCATCTATCTCAGTGAGGCCCTTTTGTAGTATGTCCACATCGTTAAGAGTTTCGATTATGGCTCCTAGTTTGCAATCATCTGCAAACTTTGTTAGCCAAAGACCTTCTGTGTTAGCCTGTACTTCAGAGAAGTAGATACCAAACAGGAGAGGACCCAGGACTGAACCCTGTGGTACTCCACCTGTCACTGGTCTGAAGTCAGATTTGGAGTCTGCTACTTTCATGGTGTGGGTTCTGTCTATGAGCTAGTTGGCAACCCATCTTGTGACATAGGGATTTATACCTAGTTTAGTGAGCTTATCTATAATTCCAGAGTGAGGGATGGTGTCAAAAGCCTTGGCGAGATCTAGATAAGCTGTGTGAACCACCTTATCCTTACGGCTTTCGTGACTGCTTCAAAGAAGTCAATCAGGTTTAGGAGACATGATCTGCCTTTTACAAACCTGAACTGGGTAGGGTCCAGAGTTTGGAGATTACCAATGTCTTTGTTTATGAGTTCCATGATGATACGTTCCATGGCCTTGCAGACCAGGCTCGTCAGGCTAATGGGGCAGTAGTTCCCGGGGTCCGTCGTGGCTCTGCCTTTGTGGAGTGTGATAACCATCATGGTGCGCCATTCAGTGGGCACAAAGCCTGAGGTGAGGCTATGATTGAACATGGTACTTAGGTAGGGTGCCAGTTCATTCTGTAGTTCATGTAGAACGCAGCCTGGGATATTGTCAGGTCCCATGGATGCTGTGTTATTGGCTATGGAGAGTGTGTTTTTTACCTGTGCAGCAGTGATTACAGGAACTTTGTATTCTTCCGGTATAGAGATGAACCCTCTAGGGGGTGAGAGGGGGGTAAAGTTAGAACTGAACCTATCTGCTAGGATGTTGGCAATATCAGTTGGTTCTGTATATTTAGTGCCATTGTGCTGTAACTCAGAGCAGATCTGAGTGTTGCCATTGAGATTCTTGACATAGCTATAGAATGCTTTGTGGTTGTCTTAAAGTCAGTGGCAATTTTGTTTTCATAACTAGCTTTGGAGGATTTTATAAGGGATCTCAGCTTCTTTCTGAGGTTGACCAGGGAGTTCCTCCAGTCATGGGATTTTACTCTTTTTTGAAACAGTTTCTTTCTTCTGTTGTAGAGTTTGTTTATGGCAGAGGACCACCAGATTGGCTTCCTTTTTTTGCAGGATAGTATCTTGGTTCTATTAGGGATAGCATGATTCATGCACTCGTGTAAGTGCTTATAAAGTGCATTTGTGTAGGATTCAGCAGTCGTACCGCTATTGTCCATCTGCATGGGTGTCATGAAGTTTGCCACTTCTGTCTTAAGAAGTGTGAAGTTGGCTTTGGAAAAGTTTTTTACAGTGGTTTCCCTAATTGGGGGTGGGTGCGGGATGTGGATGTCTAGGGTGATTAGCTTGTGGTCGGATCTGACCAACGAGAAATTGACCTCTGGTGTGGAACACCAGTTGCCCATGTTGGTAATGTCCAGGTCTAGGATATTGCTGCCCCTGGTGGGGGTGTGAATAAGTTGATCCAAGGTGTTGGAATTTATGAATTCCAGAAAATGTTGAGCAAAAGAGTTGGTACATGAGTAGCTTTCCCAGTTAATGGTGGGGTAGTTGAAATCACCCACTATTAGGGTGTTGGGTTGTACCCTAATACTTTCCAGTGTATCGAGAAATGAGGGGTGGTAATCCTGGGGCATGGTGGGGGTTCTGTAGCAAGCTACAATTTGGATTGCGGTCTTGCCCAGAGTTAGTTGCACTTGGATAATCTCGGATGCATTATGCTGTGCAACTAGCCTAGAGGTGTGGATATCCTTAATGAATATGGACACTCCTCCACCTTTAGTGCTTCGTTCCGGGTTAGGTGGCCGAAAGGTGTGGTATGAATTATAGCCTGATAATGCAGGGGTCCTCTCTGGAGCTTTGAACCAGGTCTCTGTCACTGCACAAATGTCAATGTTCTCCATTTTAAGGAGTGCCACGAGTGAGTGCATTTTGAGGTTTAGACTTCTAACATTGAGTAGTATTACCCTCAGATTTTGCTTGCTTGTACCTGTTACAGTGGTGAACTTGTCATTTGAACCTTGCCTAAAAATGGCACTATAGGGGAGGGAAGAGCCTTTGCCAGTATCTGGAATCCCAAGGGTGACAGGTGCAGGCCATCTCTGGCTAAGCATCATGGTCTGTCGATCATGTCATCCCAGGCAGACAAATACTGGATCCCCTTAGAATGACACCAGACGCTTAGCCAATTGTTGAAGTCAATCATTTTGTCCTTGTACTGTGGTATCATTCTGGGTGATGGCAGGATGCTGCTCAGGGCTAGGGTCATACCTGCCTGGACTACAAGATCGGAGAGGTCCTCCATGTCTCTTTTCATGTAGTCCAGGGAGGTACATCTCAGGTCATTCACACCAACATGGACAATGACAGTGTCATATTTGTACTTGTTGTGGAGTGACCTGAGTGCGTGCATTATGTGGTGGATCCTGGCACCTGACAGGCAGCTGACAGTAACATTCTCCTTGTTTAGCCTGGTGAGTGGAACATCAGTGTGCCTGACTATAGAGTCACCTATGACTAGAGTGTTGGGTACTTTGTTATGCTTTATGGGCTGTGGTTGAGTGGCACACTAAGTTTGTGGGCTGTGTCATTTGGGTTGTGTTGGGGGGGTGGAGTTTGCCTGTGTTTCTGCTTTGGAGGTCCCTGATGCTTGGGCAGGTTTTTATTGAGAGCCTCCACGAATATAGGTGTGTGTTTTGTGTTTTTATGTGTGTGTTTTGGTGGTGTAGGTTTTGAGGGACTATGTGATGAGTGTGATGTGGTGCAAGTGTTTACCTTCTCCTCTTGACTGTATTGTCCAGTCTTGGGTGAAGAGAGCTTTGCTTCCAGTTTGGCTATATAAGTGCATCTCTCACAGGTTGTAGTGTTGGATGGTAGGAGGAGGGGGTTGTCTGTGTACATGAGGCAATTGCTGCATTGCCCCAAGATGCCCAGATTCATCAGGTAGACAGGAGAAATCACCGGGAGCTGACCTTTAGACATGCCTGGATAGGTGCTTATTTATTAAGTACTAAAAACTGCTTTCCTATAGACAAGTGAGGAAAGTTGAGTGCTGTAGTAATTTGTAGCTTATTTAATTCTTACAATGAGTTCTGAACAAATGCTGAGCTCAAAGAAACAGATCTGTGTGCTGAAACTAGAAAACTGGCTAGTTCTAAGAAACAAAATTAAGCTAGAAGGCTTCCCTCCAACACAGAAAGACTTGGGGGCTCAGAGGCCTACAAACAGTCTAGACCACTTACAGGAAAGGCAGGAAACAAGCTTAAACATTTTTTTTCTTTCCCAGATGCTTTCTTGGTACACAGTAGGAGTGCCTGAAATCAGAAATTGATCTCACTGCACTCAGTTGAGTGAGCAAATGAGATGGGCCCAGAAGTAGTATCCAAACACAAATTTACAAGAGGGGCGGGCAATTTCAAAGCCACCAACATTAACACCAAAACTAAACCAGGAAGGGTAGGTGGGGAACTAACTGAAAAAACATAGTCAAAACTTCCAGTTCAGTTAATATTCAATGCAACACAAATAAATCAATTAAAATGCTGTATTATTTGAAAAAAGTGCAGATAAAAGGTACTTAAATTCTCTTATAGGTCCAGTTGAATACAGCTAGATCTTAGCCGGCCAAAGCTCAAATTTTAAGCAGAAAATATTCCAAAATGTACCACTTAAATGGGCAGTAACAGGATATCAATGAATGAGACTACCCCCAACTGCAATTACTGTCTATGCAGGATTCTAACAGGCAATAAAATCTAGCAAGCACTAACTGAAAAAACAGAGTCAAAACATAAAATCTATGATTTTCTGGATTTCTGCTGCAAATTGGTGAGGACTGAATAATGACAGGCATTTGAGTTTCAGACTTCATATCCTTCAGAAAATGCATGGTAACACAAAACCTTTCATTTTAACTACTTTCTAAGTTTATAAGAACAATACGTTAAATGTGTCCCTATTTTCGGGGCTTTGTACCCCCATTACTTTTGGCTTTGTCCAGATTTTTTTGTGCTAGGAGGATGAGAACTATGAGTTACAGAAGTCTTCAGTTTGAGTCTTCAGTCTTCAGTCTTGATTCAGTATTTGTTCAGCTCTTGTGTAGGTACAATGCAGACAGGTTTAGTTATATGCCTTTATACATGCTGCTATAATTTGCTATAATTCAACACTGTAATGGAGCACCTTGCATAGCACTCTGAAACTGCTTCTCATTGCATCACAAATACTACTAATCAAACTACAGGCAGTTCATTGTAAATTCTATTCTGAAAGGTGCACCGAAGAGTGAAACAGTGAAATTTGGCAATTTTTCTGTCAGCTCTGGCCAGTTTTTGCAATGGCACCCAAACTAGTTTGGGAAGAAATCTTGAAGTGCAGTTGAAGTAATTCAGAGAACCCTAAAAAAACACTATGTCACAGATTCACAGGTATTAATAAACAGATACAGCAGTAGTAAAGAACAGTGCTGTTACTTCAGTAAGATTGTTTCAGTGCACAGGAGGATTCAGGATTCTACAAGGAAGAAGACTTCCCTGCAAGGGAACAGTGTGACATTGGACAGGCAAGATAAATTTTTACAACAGGAATTTCAAAGAAGTTGCAAGGTGATTGGCCACTGAATAAATACTTATTTGACAAACCCTGAGTAAGAATTCACTTTTTATTGCAATAGATTTTATAGCTAAGTTAGACAGTTGTGTCTTTTGGCTTTTCCCGGTTAGGGGTCGCCACAGCGGAACTCCGGTCCGCTAATGATTGGCAGTAGATTTTTATGTACCGAGTTGCCGGCTCTGATGCACAACCTTCAACGAATGTATGCCCCATTCATGCATGTCTCCACACAGAAGATGCTCTAGCTGAGAATCGAACAGGACAACGTCTTACTGTGAGGTGACAACGCTACTGCAGCACCACCACCGCAGTAGAGTGTCAGAAAAGTATAAAGGCTTCTGTAGTATAAACATCAGTAAAAGTGTGGTTTAAAATTAAAAACTGGGTAAAACAGAAATATAAACAGTCTAATAATAGTAAAAGCTGTTCAAGAAATGTAAATTGTAATATTACCAGTAACAGAATATTAAATATGTTCAGACACAAACAGGTTAAAAAGCAGAAGCAAGCCGTAGTGAGTGAGGTTATGGAAAGCCTTCCTTATGATCCACAGCATGAATTGGAGTGTAAAGAAACAACAGTCTTCTCAGTTCCTGATATCAGTATAGTTTCTGATTTAAATGGCATGCCTGTTGTAACAGACTCTAGTTTAAAGTTTCAGAAATTCATGTAAATTCTACACAGTTCAAAATTCAGAGTTAAGTTGCAGCATAGTAAATATAGAGCTGCTTCATCTAAATACAGCCAGTATAAATGATATGCAGGTTTCAGGAAAAACATAGAGATGTTATCAGTATAATTTCAGACTCAATGGTCTGCAAGTAATTGACTCTAGTTTATTGTTTTCAGAAGGTAGTGCAGATATTGTACTAGTGGGAACTCAGCATGTGGGAAGTAACATTAATCCTGCAGAAGCAGATGAGTTTGATACAGTAAGTACCAATTTATATCACATACAGAATTCAGGACAAAATGAAGAAGAAGCACTCACAATAGCTGAAGTTAATGTTATTGCCATCTCTATAGAAAATTATATTTTCAAAATAGCTATAAAGGGTGACATAGTCCAACACCAAACCAGTTGATTTATCTGACATCGTTTAAGGTAAACAATGGTAGACCATACATTTCATAGGTTCATAGGTTCATAGATTAGTACTAGGCTAACTGCACTTGTGGGTCATTGTAAGCCTAGCCAAGTATCCATTGTGAAAATCAAACCCTGCACATTGCGTCTGTAAGGCAAACATCTTGAATTTCATTGTTGACAGGAGATGGATTATGGAATAATGTACGGCTTGACACAGATGCATCAGTTAAAGTTATTAACAGACCTCTGTGTGTAGTAAATTGTTCAGATGATTCACAGAATTAAAAAAAATTAGCTATCACAAAAATCTGCGGATTCAGGAGCTAAAGACAAGACAGAAAATGGTTTAGTTGTCACAGGTGAAGTGCAGGCAGACATCTATAAAGATGTTACTGCCATTTCATTAACAGTATCCCATTCTCAAATAAGCAACAGCAGATATTTGTAAATGTATTACAGACTGGAAAGGAAAAGGTATCATGATAAAAGGATCAACTTCATTCAATGCACATTTATGGCCAGTAAGGAAAGAAAGATGGAAGCTAGAGGCTGGTACTGTTTTTGAGATTAGTAAATAAGTACACAATTCTGGTAGCATATGTTGTGCCAGGTAAACCAGAAATGCCAATCAGGCTGGCTCTGTAGAGTAAAGGTTTTACAGTTACTGATCTGGCAGGTCAATGTTTTGCTATTGCTTTATTTCATTAGACATTGTTACAAGTGTTAAGACCACTGGATTCTGGTAATAAAGCACTGCAGTGCATAAACGATATCCTGATACAGACAGGAAAGGAAGAACAGCATTTACAGATATTAAATGATATTTTTTTACAGAATGTCAAATTTAAAGTGAATGTTACATTTTTGAAAATGACAGTCATGGAAGAAAACACAGCAGTATGAATATTATTTGTCGGTGTGGTTACAGGTTGATGATATCTCATGTAAGGAAAGAGTGCAATGTATTTTATTGTATGAGGAAACTCTACACACTTGTAAAGGACGAATAAGTAAAATTCCAGTGTCCGATCAATTCAGTTCTAGTTGCATTTAAATGGTTCAAGATTTTCTACATTCCATGCAGTATTTGCAGTTTACACAGACAGCACATGAAAGGCAGATACTTGCATGATTAAATTATCAAAATGCATGACAGTTTAGAGAGCTGAAATGAAGATGGTACTATTTCCTATAAAACAGTATGGCAAAGATCAGTTAAGTATTATTAGTGGCAGTTCTTATATAGTAACAGTTCTATGTAGCTGAAGATTTGGGCTACAAAGAAGTTGCGATGGTAAACCCTTGTAGCATACAGAGAGAGTGAACAAATTAAATGACATAGGCTGGAGTGTGGGGTGCAGTGTCAGGCCATGCTGAGCACAGAAATTCTTTTGCATAATTTACAGTCTGAGGGTCATATGGTAAATGTAATTACAGTTGCAGCACAAGAAAATTCAACAGGTAAGATTAATTTTATAAAAGTGTAGAAATGCAAAAAAATGTTGATGAATTAGTATAGTGTCATATTACTTCTTTGTTCCATTTGAATTAATGAGAGGGAGAAACATGCCATTGAATTTCCCATCTGATTCAGTAATGAGGTTATAGCCTTCCTCTTTCAGTATAGCACATAATTTTTTGGTTATATACCTACAGGAATCTATTTATTAACAATTTGAGTTTAGTTCAGGCAGAAGAAAAATATCTAGTTAAATTAGTACAGTTAAAGTCAAGGCAACAAGTAATGCTAAAGGCAACTAGATCAGCTCAAGATTATTAAAACTGCAGATGTTACTGAAAGAAACTGATACTTCTTCTTCTTCTTTCAGCTTTTCCCGGTTAGGGGTCGCCACAGCGGATCATCTGTCCGCACATGATTGGCAGTGGAGTTTTACGGTGTTGAGTTGCCAGCCCGGCGCCCAACCTTCCACAGAAGGCACACACATGCACAGACTCACACCTAGGGCCAATTTAGAGTGTCCAATCCACCTACTGCTTGTCTTTGGGAGGAAACTGGAGCACCCTGAGGAAACCCACGCGACCACAGGGAGGACATGCAGACTTTGCACAGAAGGTACCCCAGCCAAGAATCGAATCGGAGAACCTCTTGCTGTGAGGTGGCAATGCTAACTACTGCACCACCATGTTTTGTATTTTATAGATATACCAGAAGGACAATTTACCTCAGAGATTATTTTTTTTTTGCTAATCTAAGAAATTTCAGTTCCAAGTTTGATAAAATTTCAAGATTTAATGAATGAGTATCTTACAGGACAACAAGAAAGTATTTAAGCAATAACCAATGATGTGGTGTGGTATATTGACAATTTATCCATGGTTGGTGTGGTTTACTCATGAAGGTGAAGCCTGAGTGATTAAATAAAGCCATCTGTGGGTAAATTTCAATATACCACAACCACGGAGTCGGTTATTGCTTTTATACAATGACATTATTTAAGAAAAAAATTACTTACTTTTCTTAAATAATGTCTTTGTATAATGGCACCGTATTGTCCTTCCATGGCTGGTGCTATCCTGCTGCCTTGTTTTGATGTACTGCATATGTGTATCGGACTTGCATTCCCATACATACCCAGTACATCAATGCTTTGAAAAGGAAGCAATGAAGAAAAGAAAGTCTCCGTTGCTCTGTTTTTTTTTTTTTTATTAAAAAAAAAAAAGTTTCGGCTACTTTAGGGGTAGAAAAGAGTGACAGAATGGAGGAAATGCAAAGAAAATCAGGCACGTGTCTTTAATTTTAAATAACGTACCTGGTTTTCTTTGTATTTCCTCCATGCTGTCTCTCTGGTATGTCCGGAGTCCAGGCTATAGATTTTTTTTAATTTTTGTTTAAAAAAAATAAATAAAAGTTATGGAATATACAAATGGTAAGAAGTCCAGGTGACCAGACCTTTTTCCGTTGGTATATTCTGGGATTTACAATGAGCATGCTGGTTGGGCTGTCCAATCAGCGTGCTCATCTTTAAATATTAATGGCCAGTCACTGTATAATATTAAATTTATCACACAACCTTATTACAAAAGGGTGGGGGAGAAATGGAAGCTAAATATTTGTAATAATGACTGGGAATGGAGTGAACCAGACTGATTACACAGAGGCCGAGAATCTGTTTGTGCCACTGGCAGCATGAGTTCAGAGCTTTAGGGTGGCTTTGCCAGTACCTCAAAGGTGACTTGGGACAGTACAGAGGAAGGCTAACTCTATTCCATTTCTGAATCCTGCAAGTGTCAACAAGTCATGTATCAAGACTACTGTATTATTGATAGAAAGGCCAGAGGTGAGGATTGTATGTTTGAACCAGTTTATCAATGTTTCAGTAAATATAATAAAGTATCAATAGTATAAGCATAATGACACATTATTTAGATGGAATGTAGTTAACTTTATAGAGATTGTTGAGTAGATGAACAATACGATAATCAAATGTATGTAGTTTTGTCAGGTCTATATTATATATTCGAAGTGTCAAAATTTCGAAACTCATATGTTCGACAACATATGAACAAAACTTGAATCTTTGAATATATAATAAAAATGTAAAAAAAACACTTACCTTAACACTCTGAGCAGGGGGGCAAGCCCCCTGCACACCCCACCCCCCTACTTAAATATACCAATTCCGAGCCCGCACTTCAGTGCAAAAAAGGGAAATTTTCCCATTTTGCGCGTACAGAGCCGTTACCTTTCACCTTCGAACTTTTCAAAGTTCGATCATATGGTATCGACCATATGACATTCGAACTTTGAAACATTTGGTAATTTAGTAGGGACCCATTTTGTCTCAATTATCCAAAAATCAAAAGTATTCTTTAGATTACTTAAAACGTATATAGTTTAGATGTAGATGTGCATTTATGCAGAATATTAATATAATAACATGACGTATTTCAGACTGCATTTCTGATACAAGTTTTGTCTCCAGACCATAACATGGCAAAAAGGACAGTACTAAATTTCAGTTCAGGTTTTTTATTTGGGTTTACGTGCCACAGAAAATAATATCCATTTAGGGTCAGTTACAATTTGTTTCAGAATATAACATTCATACACAGCTATTTCAGATATTCAGTACAGTAAATTTCTAAATGCATTACTTGACAGGTTCTATAGTATTCATAAGTAGTAAGCAAATATAATCAAAACAGACTTTACAGAATTACACCACAGCTCACACTATTCAGACATCAACTTTAAGGGTAGAGTGTCAGAATTATTCATAACATGCTTATCAAGATAAGTGATGTAATTATCCAAAGAATACATAGTAATAGCTATTTAGTAATACTCAAAGCATTACAGATCAGGTTTCATTTGTTACAAAATAAAGTGTACATTACATAATGATCATTGTATTTTAGACAAAAATTAAAAGGACACTGACAGGGTATTCAAAGTCATGGCTAGGATGCAGAAAGTATAGGTTCTAGTAAATGTAATTCAACTGTTACAGCTCATAGAGATCTAAAAGGTAATTATACAAAATTATTAGTTAACAAATCTAGCTGAAGATTTATAGAATCAGGTTAATATAGTATTAAGACAAATATATACATAAAGTGAGAGTTTATAGATGGCTAAGACCAAAGTGGTATGGATCTTGTTATACAGGATATGTAATGCCAGTTATAAAACATTTTAAGGAATTGGCCAATCAAATTAGTTTTAGAAATCATAAAGTTAAGATTTAAATGTACAAGATTTTCAAGTGACACCTGGTGGTCAAAGTTAAAATTGCAAATTTATTTATCAGATGGAAAGAAATTATTTTGCAGTCACTATTTTAGTTGTAGGGCAGATTATATTACATTTCTAAAGTAATTACAGAAACAAATCTCTCTTAAGGGATTTCAGGAAGAGTATATAATGATAGGTCTTATCTGAACACTGTTTTGTAGAGTAGACTAAATGTAAATATAGTATCATTAGAAAAGATCCAACATAAATGCAGTGTTCTCTTTGCATAGGTTTGGGAATTCAACCATTTTGAAGAAGGCCTATATCTTCATTTTATATTTCAATTTTTGCATGCAGCTTTATTAAATGTAGTTTGATTTTGAAACTGACGAGAAATTTTTACAGAGAAGTATGGTATAAGGTATATGCCTTCAGGACAGTAGTTCAGTTACAGAAGTCTTCAGCTGAGTCTTATGCCAGTATTTATTCAGATCTAATTTGAGTATGATGCAGACAGCTTCAATTATATGATTTTATCTATGCTGCTATACTTTGCTACAATTTAACATTATAATGGAACACCTTACTTAATATTCTGATATTGCTGCTCATTACATCATAAATATTGCTAATCAAACTATAGGAAGTTTATTTTGACTTTTTTTCTGTAAAGTGCAATGAAGAGTGAAGTAGTGAGACTGGGCACTTCTTCAGTTAGCTTCAGACAGTTTTACATACTTTCAGGTGATTTTAAAGATTGTGTTAAAGATAAAGAATTTTGCATGTAAAGATTTGTCCTTCTGCAACAGACATGAGCTTTGCATGTAAATTGTTGACGACTGTCTGCTGATACTTTAGTTATTGTCTACTGTTCAGCGTGTAGAAATATAGCTGCCTATTCACATATACTGTTTAATGTATAGAGATACTCTACAGACTGTCTTAATAACTGCTTTGCTGATTGTTCTGGTGTTATTTGTCACTACTCAAGTATAAATGTAGCTGCTTATTTAAAGATACCATGATTAATGGAACTGGTCAGAAGAAATTTCACGCTAGATGATAGTTACGATGTGAGGTTTAAGTGCAAAACATGACTGTTTCACTTACACGAGTCTTGTTGTACTATACTTTCTGTCAAATATTTAACTGTATTGCGTAATATACCAATTATGATGCATCCACCAGAAATGCATTTTGATGTGAAATAAGGATTAGACAGACTTAAATACTAAATGCTAATTACTAACTGTGTTTTCTACTGTTGTGCATGAACTGTTGCTGAGCTCACTCACTTTCACGTTTTCTAAACTAGTGCACCTTTACAGCTAGGACTTCTACCTGCATTCTCCTGACTGTAAAGCATAATACCTGCTGAAGGTAGTACAGAGACCTGATCAAGCAGACAGCACTGTCAATCTCTTGTAAATCACGGCTACTTTATCAAATGCTTTTAAGTTAATTTCTAATACTCTTTTTCTAAATACCTTCATCATACATGGTTATGCTTTTCAGCCTGTATACTCTACTCTGGCTGCCCTGACAAAACCAGACAGATAGATTTTAGAAGCTACAAAGGAACAACCACAGCCTGGCAATCAAGACCCAAACCAGTGGTCCAATTTCAATGTAAAACCAACAGATTTTGCAACCCGATAGTTATGTATGCATAATCCTGTAACTTGGATGCTGCATCACTGATCAGAATTTAACTGCATAGTTATTGTAGCATGGCACAGGACAAATGGCCCCAGGTCACTTTATTTCCCCTTAAAACCCCTTTACCACTAGCAAATACTGTAGCATAAATAACATAAAAATAAGCCATTTCTTTCCTCTGTAATTTCAGGACATTTATCTCACTGTCATCCGTCATTCTAACTTCTTCCGTATACAAGGTAATCAGTCAAAATCTTTACTGGCTAAGTATACATAGTTTCTCTACCCTTTATCCAGGTATTTACTCTGCCTATTAATAATCCCTGCTTAACAATTCTTCATGTATCATCCCCTCACAGAAATTCTTCTTAGAAATAGGCTTTGAAATAACAATATCATGCTTTCACTTAACATCTGCATAGCCATATTCACTAATTCTTTTTCTTGAGAAAAGCTGATATACTACCATTTACAGTGGGACCCGCTCTATTCCCCTACCCTAACCCAAACTTTCACTCACTCCACCTACACTGCATTCAATCTAACCTAAACAGACCCTATTTTTAACGCATCACAATCTAACCACAAGCACCACCCAAATGAAACTCATTTTCTAAATAGTATCTACCCAATAATATGAGCCTCACTAAATTTAAAGTAACATAAACTTTTATAACTTTCAGTCTTATAGTCTTTGCCAATTATCAAAAATAAAATCCTCCATATCAAAATCTTAATATCCCCATACATTTCCCTGGCTCAAACTCTTCTCTTCTGCCTCCTCAGTATTCTGTCTCTCCATATCAACTATCATATTTCCCCTCTGTGTATAACAAAAACACCAGTAAAGCAACAACTATTACATCAATGCTTACCAAGCATATTTTTCATCATAGGTCCCAACTCTTCCAGCAAACTCACCCAGGAGTATGCACTTACAGCTATATCAACTGCAAATATTGTAAATACATAGCTATAAGACCTGTACTAAAAAATATAAGTGTAACTGAATATCTACTTCCTGCACAAAAACATGACTCTAAATCTTAGTAGGGACATTCACCTAAACTCTGGCCCCTTTAAACAACAAACAGTTACTAAAAAATCTTCCAGTCACTCCACCCATCCTCAAATTTCCAGCTATTGCTACTTAATATGAATCTCAGAAATGTAGGCAATAAAATACAATAGGTACATGCATGCATTGCAACTTATTCCCCCCGACATAATCATGGTAACTGAAACCTGGTGGAAAAAATAAATATCTGACAATGGAATCACTCCACTTGTATATAACATTATCAGCTGGAAAGGAAAAATAAATGTGCAGATGGCAATACCATTATTAACAAAAACAAATTTAACATCACCCTTTACCCACAAGAAATGTCAAAGTTCAATAACGCAGAACTACTACAAACATACCTCAAAATAAATAACAGAGAAATCCCTCAGTTTATCCACCATTTATATGCCACCAGAAAATAGCATCACCATTACTGAAAACATTTTATGCTGGACGTCTCATCATAGCCATCGTGAAAATTAATGCTAGGAGAAGTAAATATAGATTGGAATATCAGCAGTAGTTGTACCTAACAGATTCTATGAACCTTTAAGACTTTACTCAGCTAATTGCATCTGCTAAAGGAGTTCACAAAGGTACAAATAGACAATCCGCCTTGGATTTGACACTAGCTAATAATCCTAACAAAATAAATACACATGATTGTTACCAGCCAGTATAATTGACCTCCTTCCAACTTATGCAGTAAGATGTTACAGTAGTCAATATAAAGAAATCACTTGCAACCATGTTTGCAATACAACCACATTTAACAGAGACCTTCATACAAACATTAGTGCAGTATAAGTGGAATGTATTAAAGTGCCTACCTCTTGACACTGCTGTAACACATTCAATAATATATTCCTAAAACTCCTTAATAATCTTGCTCCAGTAAGTACCAAGAGAGTAGAAGGTAACCCAACACCACCTGCCAAGTTGTTGGATTTACAAGTTGCTATGAGAAGTTTGTTAGAAGAACGTAGGCTTTTGAGGTTGCAGTAAGAAGTTATAAGGGAAGTGAGTATAGGGGTGTTAGTAGGTTTGTACAGGATTTTTTGGGCTAAGGGGAGTTGATGAAATAAGATCAGATTTTGCAACTCAAGCCATCCTAATTTCTTTAAGTTTATGCAATGGTGAGTTCTAAAAGTAGAGCCAGAGACAAATCTGGTGATACTGTTGTAGGCAGCAGACAGTTTGTTGAGGTTAGTTTTGGACAGGTAAGTGTAACTAGGAGAGGCGTAAAGGAGTGTTGAAACCAGGTGGGAATGGGCAATGGAAGTTCTGGTAAGTGGCATAAGGAATGGTTTAATCCTATAAAGGGAGCCTAGTTTTATGTTAACTAATTTTATAGTGTTATTTATGTGAGAGTCAAAGGATAGGTTGTTGTCTATCTCTACTCCAAGGAGCCTGGTAGAGGGGTCTGGTGATATGCTGGTGCCATTATTAGACAGGATAGAGAAATTGAGACGAGGGGATTTTCGGATGGGGGAGAAAAGTAACAATTTGGGTTTTTTTGGGTTTAAGATTAGACATCGTTTTAGGAACCATGTTTCAATGGTTTGGAAAGTCTGTTGGGTGATAGAGTACAGTTCAGAGGGGGCTGAGGCAGAACAAATCAAAGTAGAATCATCAGCATATTGTATACAGGTTGCAAAGGGAATACTAGTTTGCAGATCATTAATAAAAATAGAAAACAGAAGGGGGCCAAGAATAGAGCCTTGGGGAACTCTGAGGGTAATGGGGAGGTGGTTGGATAAATTATTATGCCAGAGCACTGCCTGTTGTCTGTTATGAAGATAAGAGTAGAACCACTTTATGGCACAAGGGTCTAGTGCTAATGTTTTCAGTAAATTTATTACTATCTGGTGACTGACCATATCAAAGGCTTTGGATAAGTCAATGAAGAGAGCAGAGGTGAGGATATTATTGTTCTGATTTTTGTTGATGCAGTCAGTGAAGGAAAGGAGGGCAGAAGTGGTGCTGTGGAAGGGTCTGAAGCCATGCTGACAGATGGATAGGAGGTTGTTATTTAACATGTGATTAGCTGTTTTTGGATGCATTTTTCCATGATTTTAGCAAGGGGGGAGAGAAAGGCTATGGGTCGGTAATTAGAAAGGTCTATTGAGTTTCCACCTTTATGTAGGGGAATAATATGTGAGATTTTCCAGACTAAAGGAATGTAGCCTTTGACAATAGTTCTGTTAATCAGGATGGAAATAGGATAGGCTGATGGTTTGGCTGCAATTTTTAGATATTGGGGAGGTAGAAGGTCAGCAGATGGAGAGGAGGCTTTAAGTTTGTGGAGAAAAAAGCAGATAAGGGATGTGGGTACTGGTTGCAGTTATAATGAGGCAATAGAAATGCTAGGGGAGGTGGGCTGAGATGATATACTGGGGGATAGTTGGTTAGATAGTGACTGGACAGTTTCAGTGAAGAATGTATTAAAGGCATCAGCAGTTTGTTTTGGGTTGTTCTAGGAAGAGCCTAAGGAGTATGGGGTGTCAGAGTGGCCATGCTTTAAGACTCTATTTATTCCTGCCCAAAACATTTGTGGGTTTTGTTGGTTAGTTTGTTGTAAATGGCAGCAGTAATTTCTTTTGGCTAGGAGTACATCTTTTTTTGTAATGTTTCTTATTTGTCTAAATTTAAGTTGGTCTCTGGGATCTTTAGTGCTATAGTATTTCATCCACAGCTTATTTTTCTGAATAATTTTATGCCGAGTATCTTTTGAAAGCCAAGGGGCTTGTTTTGAGCGAATTCTGACAGATCTTATAGGGGGCATGAGAGTCTAGAATAGATAAGAATTTTCATTTCCTGCTTCTTTATCTCCAGGTGCATTTAGTTTCAGAAACCTAATGTCTGCGATTCAGGTGAGAATTTTCCGTGAAGGCCATAAGAGGTGTCTTTGTGGAGTATTTTAACTTCTTGTTAGTAGCGGACAGTGGGTACTTTTACTGTCACTGACCAGGATTCTAACACTTTCCTTAGCTTCATGGAGAGCCATTCAGCTTTGACGAGTTTCATCTTAAAATGAATTATTCTATTTTTACTAATAATATTTTATTTCCTACCATAATGTGAGTAGTTGCCGATGTTTGCAGATGACATTGTGATCTGTAGTGAGAGTATGGAACAGGTGGAGGAGAACCTGGAGAGATGGAGATATGCTCTAGACAGAAGAGGAATGAAGGTCAGCAGGACTAAGACAGAATGCATGTGTGTGAATGAGAGGGAGGATAGAGGAATGGTGAGGATGCAAGGAGTAGAGGTGGCAAAGGTGGATGAGTTTAAATACTTGGGATCAACAGTTCAGAGTAATGGTGAGTGTGAAAGAGACGTGAAGAAGAGAGTACAGGCAGGATGGAGTGGGTGGAGAAGAGTGTCAGGAGTGATTTGTGACAGACGAGTATCAGTAAGAGTGAAAGGGAAGGTCTATAAGAGGGTAGTGAGACTAGCTATGTATGTTATATGGCTTGGAGACAGTGGCATTGACAAAAAAGCAGCAGTCAGAGCTGGACGTGACAGAGTTAAAGATGTTAAGATTTGCACTGGGTGTGACAAGGGTGGACAGGATTAGGAATAAGTATATTAGAGGGTCTGCCCAGGTTGGAAGGTTTAGAGACAAAGCCAGAGAGGCAAGATTACGTTGGTTTGGACATGTGCTGAGGAGGGATGCAGAGTATATTGGAAAAAAGATGCTAAGGATGAAGCTGCCAGGTAACAGGAAAAGAGGAAGGCCTAAGATAAGGTTTATGGATGTGGTGAGAGAGGACATGCAGGTGGTTGGTGTGACAGAGCAGGATACAGAGGACAGGAAGAAATGGAAACAGATGATCTGCTGTGTGGCGACCACTAATGGGAGCAGCTGAAAGAAGAAGAAGAATGTGAGTAGTTACGTTGGCTGCCCTAAACACCAAAATCTAATCTGATGCCCTACATTATTATTATTATTATTATTATTATTATTATTATTATTATTATTATTATTATTATTATTATTATTATTGTTTCCCTCTCTCTCACACACACTTAATACTCAATATATACCATACAAAAATTATACTGACCCCTGGCCTGGGCCCTGACTCTCAAACCCTCATCATCTCCTTGATCCTGCTAAGTGTGCCAAAGCCCACAGTTACAGTCTTACACAGATCCTTCCCTCCATCACACAGAGGCAGGCATATGCTAACAAAATATATGCATACATACTTCTACGTGTATATATATATATATATATATATATATATATATATATATGTGTGTGTGTGTGTGTGTGTGTGTCAGACTCACTACAGTCATCATCCTCTACTGTACTGACACAGCACAGACTTTCCCTTTCCTCAGAGAGACTAGCAGGAGGACATTGGCCTAATATAATGATGTCACGCATAAAAGGCTGCTATGATTATGAATTAGAAACAAAAAAGAGAGAAAAACACACTGCTATCTGCTAAGTCCTCACCTGACCTAGGCTGGCTATCTAATTAGTTCTGCCGTAGTCTGAAAGTTTTTACACTGTCCAGTCTGTACGTGGTGGTGACACACCCCCTAGTCCTGGCTCTTGCTGTTCAATCACGCTGGAACTGTGCTGCTTAAAATTTCTGCGTGATTATTTCCATTCCACGCTGGTGAGTGGCGGAATAAGCACACACACATAATGAGTTGATTGATGATGGCTAACTAAGCCGTACTTAAAGGAAAAGGGGAGAGAACACGGGCGGCGGTAATTGCACTGTCTGTGTTAAGTATGTTATGCAAGTAATGTATATCATTCATGTACTGACAGCCAATGCAATATTAACCCTTCTCACTGAAATTCTAGTAGGAATTTTACCCAAAACAAAATAATTCCTCCACACTTAATGCTTATACACAAGCACTGCATTCATTTTGACAGTCTGCCTCTCATAGGTTGGTACTAGGCTATCGGCCCTAGCTGTCTGTCATAATAAATTCTCTTCACCAAAAATGCTCCTGTTCGAGCTGGATACATTTACTTTCTCCTCTCCTTGCTCTGGCAGCACAAAAAACAAAAAAAAAACAAAAACGGACTTCACGAGTCCGGTTTTGATGCATTTTTTTTAACTGGACAATTTGTCTGAAAACCGGACAGTCCGGTCAAAAAACGGACAGCTGGCAACCCTAGGTAGGAGTTTTATGTCTAATTAAGTAGGTGAGGGCATGGTCACTTAAGTTGTCAGGTAGTGTTCCTACTGTATCATTTTGGTGGTGACTATTTATCAGAATCCAATCCAATGTACTTTCTTTGTTATTAGATTTGTTAGTTCTGGTTGGGGTGTTAATGGTTTGTCAAAAGCCATGGAGATTTAAGAGGGATGGGGGAACTCCTGAGGAGCAGGTTTTCTAGTCTATATTGACATCACCCAGTAGTATGGTTTCTTGTGGGAATTTAATAGAGAGCCAACTAAGGATTTCTTTGAGGGTATTAATATTATTTCCAGGTGGATTTCTAGGTGCGTATAATATAGATGGATTTGTGGGTATTAAGGTATAATTTAGAGATCAGGATTTCAGAGTTACTAACAGAGGGAGGTTTTTCATGAATAACCGTAATTTGCATACCTGTTTTATAGAGAATTGCTAAACCACCACCCTTTTTGGCTTTATGGTCTAGTCTTAAGATGTTGTAACCTGGGGGAGTAATTTCCCTGTCTTGGATTGTTGGTTTGAGCCAAGTTTTAGATAGGCAAAGGATGTCAAATGAGTGTATGTCAAGCAGTGCATGGAGCTGGGCAATTTTATTATTAATGCCGTGGATGTTAAGGTGAGCTATAGAGAGAGTTTGGGGGTTTGGAGGGAAAGTTAGAGCATAAGGATGGAGAATAAAGGGGGTTATAGTAGCAGTGTTATTTGGGCCAGGGTTGGGATGAATGTCACCTGCTAAAAGTGAGAGGGAGAGAATTTGGCTATTTTATTGTAGCAGCTTTCTCATTTTGTGAGGTCACCCTTTTTTAGATTAGTGAAAATGGGTGAGGCATACAGAAGAGTGGAGCTTAGATGAGTATTTGCGAGGGCAGCTTTAGAACTGTTTGCAGGTACTTGTTTACGTCAATAGAAACTACTGAGTTTTTATTAATGTTTTTGATGGTGTGGGCTATATGCAGGTCCAATTTGAGTGAGCAGTCAATAGTGACACCTAAGAGTTTAGTATGAGGTACTGGAGAAGTGATGGTGAGGTTAGCAGATAACATAGAGAAAGGAGGTGGGAGGTCTGGGGGTTTACCCGGGAAAAAAGCATAAGTTTTGTTTTGTTTGGGTTTATAATGAGCCATGAGTCAGAGAACCATTTTTCCATTTTCGAGAGTGCTTCTTTGGTTATTAACTACAATTGTTGAAGAGAAGATGATGCACATATTAAGGTAAAATCATCTGCATATTGGATAAGGGAAGCTTGTCTGGTGGCTGTAAAAAGATCGTTGGTGAAGAGGATAAATAGAAGTGGTCCAAGGATGAATCCCAGTGGGACATCCAAATTCACTGGAAGTAGAGGAGATATATTGTTATGCCATAGTACTGCTTGTTTCCATCCTGTAAGATATGCTTTGAACCAGTTGACAGTGGAGCAGCTAAGGTTAAATTGTGAAGGAGTATTTAGAAGTTTGTAATGAGAGACCATGTTAAATGCCTTTGACAGGTCAAGAAAAGTAGAGGAGACTATGAGACCACTATTCCTATAATGGTTGATTGTATCAGTGAAGGATAAAAGGGCGGTGGAGGTGCTGTGGTAGGGGCAAAAGGCATGCTGTGACTTAGAAAGGAGGTTGTTATTGATAAGATGAGATAATTTGAGCATGGATGCATCTTTTGTGGATTTTACAGAGAGGGAACAGGATGGTGATGGGTCTAAAGTTAGAAAGTTCTGTTGAACTTCCCCCTTTATGCAGAGGAATGATGTGGGATATCTTCCAGATTTATGGGATTTGTTGTTCAGTTATAAATCTATTGATAAGAATGCAGACAGTGTATGCAGTGGCTTCTGCAGCTATTTTTAGGAATTCAGTGGAAAGTTTATCAGCTGCGAGAGTGGTGGGTTTGAGTTTTAATAGTTTTTTTTATAACATTAACTAGAACAGGGTGAAAGGAGAAGGTGTTGTTGCTAGAGGCTGGCTCAAGAGTCTCTAGGGGAATGTTAGTAGAATTCTTTGTAGGAACTAAAATGGATTTTGTAAAATATTTATTGAAAAGGGATTTGATGGGGCATAAGTTGTCAGAAGCTGTAGGGGATGGTGTACTGATATTGCCAGGGTGGAGGATTTTCTTGGTAGTGGTCCAGAACTTTTTGGGATTGTTTTGGTGTTGAATTTGTGTGTTATGGTAGAAATGTATTTTATTAAGTTTAATTTTTGCTCTGCTCTTGGCTAAGTTTCTAAGTTGCTGGTAGGCTTGTTTTGTTTTCTGAACTTTATCTTTTTGCCAAGTGTGCCATGCTTTATCCCGCTGTTTTAGAAGAGATTTAGTATCTGGGAATAGCCATGCAGCATTGTTTGATTTAGCTGTAATGGTCCTAACTGGCGCTAATTTGTCTAGGATGTTTACAAAAGTGAAGTTGAAATAGTCTGCGGCTTTATCGAGTGGGAGATGTTTTATTAGTTGCCAGTCACAGGGGTTTAGTGTAGCTATGAGAGTTTGGGGACAAGTGTTCTTTTTACATCTGATAGTGATATGTCTAGTATGATTTACTTGATGAGTCTTTCTTCTAAGGAGAAAGGAAATTAAGTGGTGACTTAGACTGTTTGGGAGACAGCCTGCCAATAGTGAGGGATTGGGCCTCTTGGTACGTCTCCATTTAAGAATGTATTCCCTTTTTGTATACTTATCTATAATGGATAATTGGAGTGAATCCATGAAGACTGATATGTATAGTAGGGGATCTACTGCTATAGGATGATCAGTTGATACTGGGGTCCTCCATGATGATAGTTTCTTGTGGTAGGGGGAAGCCTGGTAGAGAATGTGCTCTAATGTAGATGGGTTATCTCCAATGGATATGTAAATGCCAAGTAAGTTAAGATGTTTATGTGTGTTGATCTGTTGATCTTCAGTTTACCTAGTATAATTTCAGCTTTGCTGAAGTCAGGAGTGGTAGGTTGAATGTGTTCAAGAATGAGATGCTTTTTGTAGAGAATGGCTATGTCTCTTCCTTTTTTGTTCTATCTACCCTATGTATGTTATAGCCAGGTGGTACAATTTTATCACTATTAACATCAGTTCTTAGCCAGCTTTCAGTGAGAAGGACTGTGTCGGGTGAGTAGTGGGCTAGAGTAGAATGGAGTTCATGGGATTTGTTTAAGATGCTTCTAATATTTAGATTTAGGAAAAATAGATCTGATTTGTGGTGCGGTAAGTTTAAAATATTTTGTTGCCTTAGATTTGGGTACCGGTTGGTTGGGATTATAGTAGGGCCAAGGTTAGGGTCTAAAATCTGTTACAGATAACTACTTTCCAATATAACCCATTCTATCTACCTTGTATCTTACTGTTCACATAAATGTAAATATTTTACTCTGTATAACTGGGATGAAAACAGTGGCGTTATTAATTATACATGTTATACAATGGAGTATTTCTCCCCAGGCCTCTGAAAATGGGTTACACCCAATGAGACCTTCCCAGTAAGCAAAGAAAAAAATGATAAATAAATAAATAAATATTTACATTTCATAAGTTATCACCCATACTGACAAAAAAAAATTTAGTAAATGGTCAAATGGTTATTTTGACTAGAATGATATCAGAAGGTATGTTTTTCCATGAGTCTGATATATTAATTAATATGCTCAACAAAAGGGGTCTTCCTATGGGCCAAATGAACTCAGGGATTAAATAACTCATAAATGTAGAGATGGTGTTTGCATTCCTTTATTAGATATAGAAATACAAAATGTAAAATTAAGTCGTAATGGACCAGAAAATATGAGTGACACTATAGTACTTACATATAACACAGATTGTTGGTTAATAATCTCAACAATGCTTTACAATTGGACTTTGCTTTTTTCCAAGAAGGTAAATCAGACATTTTGAGTAAAAAAACTAAAAGTATTTATGAGAAAGGAAACAACATAAAAGGGATTTTACAAACTAATAAGGGAACACCAGATACAACACTGAGAAAGAGAGGAATACATGAATATGGACATTGTACTCAATGTAATTAAATTTTAGAAAAATAATGTGTAACAATAAAAAATGGTATTTCTAAATTTTCATATCATTTTAATTGTGGTAAGCTGACATACCCGGGAATTCAATAAACTCCATATAGGCTTCTCTGAGCTAATCGCATATTTGTGCTGCTCATCTCACTTACACTTATACAAACACAGTGTCATAGCCAGCGACAGAAGCATTCAAGTTGGTTTATGAGTAAACCTGCTTGGCAAGATTGTGCAGACAGCCACATTGACTACCAGGGTTGAAAATACTGCAATAACAGCAGTAATAACACAGTAAAGTAAAGTGTATTGAGTGCAATGTACACTACAACAATTATTTACAGAATAAAATAGCAGAATGGTGAACAGCAAGGGTACATTCAAGAAAATGTATACTGGGCAGCGACAGTGTGCTGGTGAAAATGAGCACAGACATGAATGATAAGAATGAATAAAGAGGAAGCGGGCATTGTAAATAAGGCAATGTCCCCAAGATAGGATATGTCAATGTATGTACACTTTTAAAACAAGTCAGTAGCATAAAATTAAGCACATATGTAGATAAAAAACAAATAAAACAATGGAATAAAGCAGAGCCCAAAGGGTCAACCAAATAAAACAACAGAATATCTGTGTGTTTTGTTGGATACATATGTAGCCAACACTGTATGTACAGCTGTTTACACTTCCTGTGTGAGTATATTATATCATCACTCATGATAGTATATATGTAATGGTCACACAAGGTTACGTGTCAATGGAGGTAAATAGTTGTGGTGATATGAGCATCAGTGACATGGTCACTGAAGAGGACATTTAGCAAGGACGATATATACAATTCTCTGAAGATCTGCAAATTAACTTGCTTGGATATGACTGGCATGTCACAATAACTCTCAACCAGTCAGGGACATATATCAACAAACTCCTGGACAAATGTAGACAGAGAGAGGCACAATTATGGACACTTTTAAAATATCACAACCATTAAGGTGAAATGTTGACAGAATATGTGAGTGTAACTTACTGCAGTAACAGATGTGTACAACTGTAATGGAGGGTTTAAGAGGAACAGTGTTAAAAGTGGAGTTGAATCTAGGACCAGTCCAAGCCAGCTGAGAGGTTTGCAGGGCATATAAGCCACAATCCTCACCTGCAAGAATCAAACCCATGCCATTAATGCTGTCCTTGAGCTGTGTATTTAATTGGTGCAAGAGAAAATGACTTACTACAGAAGCATCTAGTAGAACACCTTGAAGGGAAGTCTGCACTGTCAAATCCTAATGGGTATACAATCCAAAGAATAGTTCTGTATGGCCTACCAGATGGGTGGGAGCTCACTGTACCAAATGAGGTACACTTGACTAAGCCATCCCTGGCTGATGTAGGTATCGGCAATATGGATAACAACACATACAAACACCATACTTTTATGAGTGGATCCTCTATACTCAGCTGGGTATTACATGCACCTGCCCCATGTAATAGAAATGGATATTGTCTAAAGCATATGTAATTGAATTAAGAAATGATCCATTATAATGATTGGTACAGCAGTATGTGAGACTGATGGCAATACATCAGCTATGCCCATGTACACAGAAAGCACAGCAATGCAAAGTCAAGTGTCAGTGACTGAGGAAGCTGTAACTGTCATGTTGTAGGCATACAAACAGTACATGGAGCACCCTGTATACATACATGTCAACACTCAGCACATGTGCCACATGATTACTGCCCCCCTGCCATTGCCAGGGAAAATGTTATACTGCCATGAAATCCTAACATGCATCCATATGTGTTCATGTAAACTATTAAGTGGTAATACTGATGAGATGTAGTTGCACGTCCATGATACAGTACAGTCATGCTATAGCTGTACCAAGGCTACAATTGGACTTCAGGCTGTACACCACCACCAAATAACACCTTAGGTATGAATCACATGTGACACAGTTAAACTGTTAACAGTCATTCATCTCTCCATATTTAACATGCTTATATCAGTTGTGCATCATATGCCTATATGTTAATCAGTGCAAATGTGTGGTTGAGGACTCTGACACCATATATGGATACATTACAAATGAGGTGGATGTGGTTCCTGCAGAACAGTTAATGACACAAATGCTGACAGTCACACAGTGCTGCTGGGGAACACCCGTATAATCCTTGTGAACATCAACACAATAGTGCATACAATAAATTCCCCACAGTTGCAAGTGAATCTGAGCATGTCATATGTTTGTGTATACAACAGCATTACAACATGAACCCAGGCATATATGCCCATGTAATCATTATGACGTAATATTGCTGTATATCAGATACCATTTCCAGATGCTGGATATACACATGCACACCTATGTCATACTGCAGCTGTCACTGTTTTGGCTGAATAAGAACTGTGTAGAATTTTGATAACCTCCACTACAAGAAGACATACATTAATAAGGTAACAATATACATAGCATCATCCCATGTCAACAGTTCTCAGGTGGCATATTACTACAGCTGTTATGGAAGGAACTTGTAACCAAATGGCAGCAGTGGCCATCTATACAGTGGTTGAAATCACAAACTGGAATACATTGTTATAGGGTATACAGTACATCCACACCTCCATAGCTCCTGCAGATGACAACAACATTGACAAGTGCAATGTTCGGGAGGTCATAAGACATTACAAGGCTAACTGTCAAAAGCACATAAAATCCTAGCCATTATTATACAATTTAAACCCATATCACTATATCTATCTGATGGACGACAGTAGGAGTATGTGTGTATGTGTTTAATTTTATTCCAGACTGCCATTGTCCTTATGCAACATATGCACAACACCATGGCAGAATTAGTAATCAGACGTCCAATGGTCTGGAGATGACTTGCAGAGGGTAATGGACAGACTCTGCTTCATGATGTGTGTATGGATTTGTGAGATGATGACATCCTCAGTGTTCTACAGAAAGGATTGTATGTGGACAGAATGAAACAGGGAATGTTGGATTCATGGGGCTATGTAAAAGCTTCTCCTGAGTCGGAATCAAAGGAAAAGAGATTCAGGACATCATACAATGACCATGATATGACCAACCACACACACACCAGTTGACTGAAGTCAGATTCAAATACCACACCTGTATACGTATAAAAGCTGGATTCCATACAATGTAAGACTAGTGCCACCACAAATGCGTGACTTTAACAGTGTCATAGAACACTTTATAGAGGATGACATCATCAGTGTATTCTGAGAAGAAGATGATGAGAGGAATGTGTGACACAGATGTGGACCCACATCCATCTGCAAAATTGTCTCCAGACTGATAGTTGAATTAACACACATACACACACAAGTTGACTACTGTGAGATTAGAAGCTGCAGAACACAGTACTTAATACTAACACCACTGCACAAATCTGTTTTTACATTGTCAGAGTGCACTTTATAGAGGATTACATCAGCAGTGTCTGCTGAGAAAAAGATGTTAGGAGGAGTATGTGACAGAGATAGGGACTCGCATCTCACTGTAAAACTGCCTTTAGACTAAGAGTTAAATGAACACACACAAGTTGACTGCTGTGAGATTAGAACTGTTACCTATCTAGTTACACAAGCTGCAGAACACAGTGCTTAATGCTATTACCACCACACAAGTCGGTCACTAACAGTGTCAGAGTGTAGTATATAGAGGATGACATCAGCAGTGTCTGCTGAGAAGAGGATATTGTGAGGGGCTGTATGAAATTGCTGTGGCATCATGTAGCGGTGTAAAAGTATCTTCTGAATGCTACTTAAGTAAAGGTAGCAAGACCTGGACTCATGCTCTTTTATGCAACCACCCACTCAGACATAGACATGCACAAGTTGATTGCTGTGAGATTAGAACACCTATCAGTCTAATTACACAAACTCAAAAACACAATACTTAATACTCATGCCACTGCAGAAGTCTGATTTTAAAACTGTCACAATGCACTTTATAGAGGATGACATCATCCCTGTCTGCTGAGAAGAAGATGTTGGAAGGAGCATGTGACATGGATGTGGACTCACATCCCAATGGAAAATTGTTTCCAGAATGGCAATTGAATAAGCACACACACACACACACACACACACACACACACACACACACACATGCGTGCGTGCACACACACAGGTTGACTGCTGTGAAATTAGAACTCCAACCTATCTAGTTACACAAACTGCAGAACACAGTACTTAACAGTAGCACCACCGTACAAGTCTGTCATTATCACTGTCAGAGTGCACTTTATAGAGGATGACATCAGCAGTGTATGCTGAGAAGAGGTTGCTGGGGGGGGGTCTGTGTGAAATTGCTGTGGAGCCGTGTAGCATTGTAAAAGTATCTTCTGGATGCCACTGAAGTGAGGGCAGCAGGACCTGGACTTATGCTCTTCTGACTACGTACACACCCACTCAGACACAGACATGCACAAGTTAAGCACTGTGAATCCTTACTTATCTAATTACACAAGTTACAGAACACAGTACTTCATTCTTGAGCCATTGCAGATGTCTGATTTTAACAGTGTCAGAATGCACTTCATAGAGGATGAGATCATCATAGTGTCACAAGTAACATATACTGTTAAGAGACTTGTTTCCAAAGCTATGATTTGTGATATGATTGTGTGAGTGCAGTTTACAAAAGTACATATAGAAGCTTCCTGGCAACTTAGGTGAAAGAAGCTGTCATGAATACATATTGCCGAAGTGAGACAGACATTCACCTGTTTCTCGGGATGTTGTGTAGATGAGACACACACACACAAACACACACTTTGGAAACAGCAGTAGTGTAATAATGGAGTTATGTGCCTTCATATTCAGATGAAGTATGTCCACATTAATATAAGTTACTGACAATATCAATAGGATATGATCATGGATGACCAATATGCAGTGTCACTATTAACCCATACCAAATGTAACAATGCAGTTACACTCTTTAATTCTGCAGTCTGACAATGGTCCAACTCCTTCATTTGCAATTGCATTGCTGCAGGGCACACATGAATATCAGATAGGATGTGTTCAGTCAAGCACATGTCACTGCCCTTCTCTTGTGTTTAGGAATGCATTTCCATGTAGTAGAGGATTAAAGCCCAGAAATTAGAGTTAGACATACTATACACTTCTTGATAAAGTGCATCGCTGAGAAGCTGATTTGTGCAGATGATGGCAAAGTATTAACACAAGCATGATTTGAATTTCAGGAATTCAACTTGAACTTCTAAAGTAGCAGTGTCCACTGGTGCTCATTGCCAAGCTGTGTCCATATAGGGACATACAGTAACTTATATGATTGGGGTTAACTGCAGAATACATGTGTTTGTTGTTAATGTAGCCTTTGTCAGTCATGCAAGATATATTACTGGAGAAATTGCCGGCAGCTAGTATGATGTGCATGCTGTCTTTTATCTTCAAAATGCTGGGGCCAATGTTTTATTAAATAAATAACTGATGGCCTTACCTTCCTCATTTGCACGATGTTGAGCATCTAGCAAACACAGTTCTGTGCTTAAGGAAAACAGTGGAAAAGTTAATGTAGTTCCTTCATGGAAACAGGCTCAGCACCTACTGTCTCATTTTCTCTGTGCCACAGGGTGTAAGAGTATTGACCTCTTGGTCAGAGCATGGGTGAGCCACAGTTCAAATCCACATAATTCTCTTTTTTTAGAAATGGTGTCAGGATGTCATTACCTAAATAAATGTTATCAGGAGTACAAATGTGACTATCAATGAGTACAGTAACGTATGTGTCTGCCCCAAATTGTATCAATAATGCCTACCTCAATACAGTTCTACAACTGCTAGCTGTTTTGCAGATCTCATTGCAACTTACAAGTTAATTGTGTGGACAGCTTGCAACAAATGACAAGGTGTGGTACATCTTTTGAAATGATTAGCATGACTCAGCAGATATGCTAAGTATTTGTGTAGGGCCAGATATCTCTGACAAGTGTGTGCTCTATGCTTCTTCACAGTAAGGACATTATATTTTCCAAGATCATATTAGATAAATATTTTATCCATCATCACATGACACAAAGGGATTCCTACAGCACATTTTGAAACATTGCTCACTGCAAGAGCACTGACCCCTTAATGAATCAAGGTAACATGTTTGTTCTATCCATCTGCAGAGTCATGTCAGTATGCAGAAAACAGCATTTGCCCTGTACGATCAGCATAATAGATACACACTGATAAAGAGGGGTGGCAGTGAAGGGGTGCATACATGGAGAGATGCACACACACATACTGCTTTGTGTAATGTAACATTCATGGACATGGTTTTGGTCTGTTCTCATTATTAAGCTGCCATGTTCTGCAGCAAGAAGAGACTAACATAGGGGTACAGAAGGGTTAGGATAGGGACAACAGACTTATGACAAGTAGAACAAGGTTGGATAAATATGTAATAGTTGTGGGGATGGATGTCAATGCAAATATTTTATTTTGGCCAGTATCCAATATATCTCCATGAGAACTCATAACTGTGGCAAAATGTTAAGATGTGGGTGACTAAACGGGTCTACTTTACATGAGCGACTTTTCACAAATTCAAAATTTATATGGCTGAGACCATATGATCAACTTTTGAAAAGCCAAACATGTAAAGAAAACAAAAAAAACACAACCCTTTCCTAAACGCTGTTAGCCGGGGCTATGCCCCCCTGCACCCCCCTGGGGGGCTGTGCCCCCCAACCCTCTGTAACTTAAATATACCAACTCCAAGATCACACTACAGTATGGAAGAGGGAAATTTTCCCATTCCACAGTGTACAGAGATAGCGGTTCCCCATGGTCGGCTTTTCAAAAGTTGATCATATGGTCTTTGACATATGAATTCTGACTTTGTGAAAAGTCGATCATGTGAAGGGGACCCGACTAAACATATCAGAGACATATAACATCACACTAAGAAATGATGTAAGATGCATCTGGAACATACCCTTGATGCTATAGGCACAAAAATCTTTAGTCAAGTGATTTATGTCAACACTCCACATTGGAAGTTTTGCTTTATTACATCCAGCAGTGTACAGAACCATCAGAGTAACTGTTTCAAAGTAGTCCCTTTATTCTGCCTTAACTCTGTATTCCTATAGAGCAGTATGATTAACCACTTTTGCATGTACATAAGTGGACTAGCAGCCAATGACAAAAGCTCACTAGGTTTTGCCATAGGACATGAACAGCCATTTATCACCACTGATGTGCGATGACAAACTATGCCCAAATGCAGAGGACAAAAAGTGAAGGCCTTTTTATGGGCCATTTCTAGCCATGTGTGTTGTGTGGTATGTGTGATTCTATTTTCTGGCCAGATTAAACATGTGAAAATGGAGTTGACAGGAAATTGGTGAAATGGGGGGGGGTCAAGTAGAGGGAAGAGCAAAGGAGAAGCAATAAAAAAAAATTTGCAGGAGGGAATTAGGAAGGAATCAAATATATCCACTTCATTAACACAGTAATGTAGTCAAAGCTTGATGGATTTGGACTGTCACCACAGCACAGATGGGTGACAGTGCAGTGATGTTATATAGCCAATTGCACCAAATCAAGTGTGTTGAGAAGACACATATGTGAAGTGGAGAGTTAAGCATGGAACAAATATATTTTTTTGTGGGACAGGTACCCATTTTTTTGCCTTTCAGAAAGAGAGGATTGTTGGGAAGGGACATAGAAATGTGAGGGTCAGGTAGGTAGGGTAGGTGAGGAAGCAGGTGCAAACAGGGCAAACAAGACAGACTCAGGGATGGTGATGGACACAAAAGGTTGGGGGACACCATGATCGAGGATAGGTAGTGGACAACAGGGGCACATGCCAGTCAAGCGTGGGACCAGTGAGAATCTAGTCCACACCCTTAGAACTGTCATCACTGTCCCCTTCCTCAGTTCCCTGTGAGACTGCTTGACATCGGAGTATTTTTTCTATTTTAATGAGTAGCCTCTCCAGGTGGCTGATGCAGGCATCAAGGACAGTATCTATTAGATCACACACCATCCCTGACAGCTCCTGGCAGGTGACATAATCACTGCCTCCACCAATACTCCAAGAGGGTACCGCTGCACTAGTAGCTGGGCCAATGCTACCTGATGTGGTTGGGCCAGGTAGTGCAGGGACTGTGGAGGCAGTGCTACCAAGCTGTACACCAGAGGTGCTAGGTTTTGGTGCAGCAGCCAGTCTAGGGTTGGAAGGCCAAGCCGCAGTTGCTGGCCCATTATCCCTGTGCTGAAATGCGTTTGGTTGGTTGGCAGAAAGATATCACATCAGAACGGTGTGTTTCCATGTAACCAACAAACAAAAAAAGAGAGAGAGAGTGATAAGGGATGAGGTGAGACAAAAAAAACAGGATATTAGAACCATTAAAATGTCACATTCATGCTTTACTACAATAAATATGGTTTTCTTATTATAGCAGCTATAGAGCTTTAACAATCCCGAAAATTGTTGTGAATTGTTACAATAAGCCTTGCAATATACATACATTCCATATATACTTTTAAACATACTATAGATTATATTAACAACATGGCATTACAGGCAATATTACTGCATTTCAAATGTAAAAATTATACTGTTTGAATGTGAATCAATAGGTTATTTATGGGAATTGACCCAGCATAATCTGAATACAGTATTACAATTGCCTAATATAGTTACCAAGAGTTACATAAAAAACTATGCATGCTTGCTATTTATTGCAATCAGTGTCAGTTGTGGTGCATACATACCCCTTGCCTCTCTGAGTTGCTCCAACTTCTCTGCATGTGCCTTCCTACTCACCAATATTTCTTCTTCAGCTGTAAAATAGAGAATCAGAGAAGAAGAGGCATGCCTGAATTATGCATACCAGTCTAGGTATCTACAGCATTCCATATAATTTCAAGTTGCTTGATCTGTATAATTACACAGCTGGGGGGTGTTAGCAGTTATAAACTCATCCAGTCACTGGTCGAGTTGTGCCTGTTAAGGTCACTGTAGTGGTGCCTGTTCTGCTCCCCAGTATGTGGTATGCCAGTCACCTAGAGAGAGCTTTGGCTATGCTCAGCCTTGTACTGAAACCCGGTATAGTACCCTTGCAGCAGCCACCATCTGTAGCACTTCATGAAGAGTGCAACAAAGATTTTTGACTCTTCCACACCCCACCTCTGTGCCCTGAATTTAGCACCATCCTTCCCATCTCCTGCCATGTGTGCAGAGGTCCTCCAATAACAGTAGCAAAGGTTTACTGCCAATTTGTGATATTGCATTCTATGACCACTGTGTGTCAATACCACTGTATTTGCAAGATGTTAAGCAAAGAGAAACATTACTAAACAATGAGGAAGGGAGTTTATAAAACAGCAACAATGATGTAAGATTTGGCATTGATTTATGGCATGTATGATGCAATACCTGGTCACCCTGGGACAATAGACCATGTTGCTTTGCCAATGATGATCTGCACCTTTCACTTCTAGGCTTTCAAATACTGGCTAAAATGTTATCCACCCCCATAGTGACTTTTTTTAGGCAATGCCAAATTGACAAACCTACCCACAGCAAAATCAACTCAACTGAATCTCAAAGTGTTACTGATCAATACCATGAGCCTAAAAAAAAAAAAAAAAAAAAAAAAAAAAACTACACTCTCTCCAAGCCCTCAGCACAGTTAAGAATACAGACATCTATGCAGTTAACAAGACATGGTTTAAAGAGTCAGACAGTATTCCAGCAGTGCAAGGTTTCAATGCCTTTGACACTTTTAGTAGCTGCACAGGGAAGAGCTAAATGTGGAAGTATCTCAATACACATCAATAACAAGCATATCTCTAGTCTAGTGAATCAGGATGATCTGCTGGAGGTCCTCCACATGAAGATCACACTAGACAAAATCCTGTATCATATCCTAGCCAGCTACAGGTCACTCTCCATGTCCCAAGAAGCTCACAATGCATACTTGGACCTACTGCATAAATTTACTATCCAAACTACCACCCTACTCATGGAAGGCTGTAATTATGCCTATATAGACTGTGAATCCTACATGACCTCATACAAACACCCTTATCCCTCTAAAGACTGGGAATCCTACATGGCTTCATACAAAACAACCTTGACAAATAGTGGATATGCCCCCAGAGGATCCAACATACTGCACCTCATGCTCACAGATATGGGAGAAATCTGCACTCCCCGCATGTCTTGTCCTTCCTGGTAGGGTCTGACTATAATGCTATCTCCTTTGAAATCAAAATCAACTCCATAATCCCATTAAAACCAGTAACAATTAGTAACTATTCCAAGGCAAATTACCTTTTATTAAGTGATGGTGGGTCAACATTCAATGCACTTCCTAACCCGAAGAACACAGCAACCTATGCTGAATTGCTCTCAGAAACTCTGTTTAGCCAAGTTAGTGGCTGCATAGAGGCTGCTGTACCCACCAGAAGTAACTTCAGGACTATCCCCAGAAACAAACCACCCTAGTGGCATCTCAAATTAAATAGGATATATAGATATAAGAAAAAAATACGACAAAAATCAGGAAAGGTAATTCCCATAATGTTAAAACTCTTTTGGCAAACTAAATAGGCAACTAAGAGAGGTAATTAGGTCAAGCAAAGCCAACTTTGAGGTTAAAATAGCTTCCCAGGTGAAAGATAACCATACAGGCTTTTTCAGCTATGTCAGAAACCTCAACAGCAGCACCCAGCAATGCGCTGAACTGATGGTTAATGATGCCACTTTCACAAAGCCTGATGATATAGTGAACTTAGCAGACAAATTCAGTAACAGCTTTACCTCCCATCTCACCCCCAACCACACCCCCATAAAATACCCCTAAACATAACTAGCTGTGTTTGCTAAAGCCAAGAATGTAGCCTCAATGGGCGCAGTAACATTCCAGGATGCCTTCTGAACAATATAAAATATGACTTATCAAGACCCGGTAGAGTCACTATTTAACTATAGTCTTAAAACAGGCTTTGTGTCACATGAATGGAGGACTGGGTTGGTCATTCCACTTCATAAGGGAGGTCCTTCATCAGATCATGCAAACTACAGACCCATTAGTCATATTTGCAAAACAATGGAAAGAATTATCATGTAAATTGTCAACAAGGACACAGGAGACCTCCAAACACTGGATCCATCTCACTTTAGCTTTGTCAAAGGGAGGTCATGCTTACTGAATCTAGTGGACTTCTTTGAAAAAGTCACTAAAGTAATGGCTGAGGGGAAAGCAATGCATTCTGCCTACTTTGATCTGGCTAAAGCATTTAATACAATATCCCACTCAGGCATTCCTAACATACGCACAGAACAGTTCTTCCTGCAGTTTTCTTCTAATCTCTCTCTCTCTCCTTCCTCCTCCTATTCTCTCTACTTCCCCCTCCTATTCTGTATTCCTTCCAGCTCCCAAGTAAACCTTATTTGACTTATTTTTTTTCACTCTAGCCCTTCTTTGGGTGTATTGTTACAACTGTCCCCAATCCTTACCTTACATCCCTCCCAGCTTCTACTATAACATTGCCCATCTACGTCTAGTATCTCTTCAATCATCTTCTCCACCTGCTGTCTCTCCTTAACATTTTCTAGTAACTAGATTGGAAACCTACACTACTTCTCACTGTTCTGTTCTAATCTCAAAACTGTCCTGGTTTTAATCAGTACTTGGTCAGGTGTCATTAGAGGTTCCAAACACATCTGACTCCTCCCCCACCCTTGATATTAATCTTCACCTTATTATTCTCAACCATTCCTTACACTTTGGGGAATAATATGTCTTCTTTCCATGGATTCTGGGACACCCATGCTTGCTCCATTCCCTCATCCTTAAAAATCTGTACATCTAAAAGCAACTGTTAATCTAGCGAATGTAGCCAAATCTTTGTCCTCCTTAGATTCCTTTCTCACTCTTGGGTGACCACTTATATACACCTTCCTAGCTACCTCATTCCAGTCACCAATGAGTATACATAACCCTTCTTGAAATAGTGCAATCTGAACCAAGATGGCCAAAATCATTGCCACTGAAGCTTTAGGCAGAACCTAGACTGCCATTCTAGACATCTTCCTACCATAAATCCAACTCTTAATTAAAATAATACACATACATTTATCATGTAAATTTTCCACTTTCTTTACCCCAATGACGTCTTAGTGTGTAATACCACCTCTATATATATATTTGCTTCCCATATGCCATTTGACACTAATGTAACTACTCTTTTACTTACATTTTCATGCTTTCCTTTGCCCAAATGTGTTTTTACTAATGCAAATATAATGATCCCCATCTCTTGAACTGGAACCCTAGCTCTCTTAAACGGATTAGTTATGCCATTTATATTTCATACTCCTTCCCACACTGCTAGTCTTTGCCAGCCCCCCCCCCCACAGTAGTTCACTCTTCCAACATCATCTTTCATACCATATTCCGTGTTCTCACTTTTATCTGCTGTGAACTGTAATATCACCCTGAAAACCCTAATATGGCCAGAGCTCTTCTTTTGTAGCCTTACATTAAATTTTTTTTCTAACTTTCTACCTGCTACTATTCTCATCTTCATACTAACCCAGCACCAAGGTTTACTAGTATGTCTAATGTTTTCCATCCTTGACATGCCTGTAACAATTTTAACTATATACATATACACCCTTACCATTTTCAAAGTAGGGACCCATCACCTCCAACCTCTTTCCCCTTTTGCCTCTTATAAAGCATTACTATGGCTGTTGTACTACACACAGGCAATATATTTCTTCCCCATCTCCCTGCCCTTTAACTCTCCTTATAACCACACCATTGAAAGTGTACTTACTCCCTTCATTTCATTCTCCACAGCACTTTTCAATGTACATTATCCCTCCTAAAGGACAGGATAAATATCACACCACCTCCCTTCTACACTAAGTAACCTACATCATGTAAGAATGGAGCAAACCACCAGTTCAGCACACTTCTCTCAGACCCCTCATTTCAATCTACTGCTTCTTTGGAATACTGCCTCATTTCAATGTTTCTCAGCCTCCACAAAAAAGTAATTTATACATAATCATCCCTCACCTCTCTCAAAAACATCCTTGTTCAACTCTGCCCAAAAACTATAGTATTTCTATATCCATAACTTATAGAGAAACATTCAGGTAACAACAACTCAGTTCATTTTAACATAGACAAAAGCATGACTAAAAAAGAAACTGGACATGTAGTTATATACGCATCATGCTTTTCTAAAATACAGCATTAAATCATTGCAGGCTAGAGACACCTCCAGTTGTTTCTGCTACTGATGCCTCTAGTTGTCTACTATAATCTGTTCATATTTGCAGTAATCATTTTAAAACTGTGCTACATACAAATCATTGAAAGCTTTCATCTTTAAGCTTATATGGCGGGCAACACAACTGCACTGATATTTGACCTTTCTCTGGTGTTGCATAAGATATATTAATTGTTGTTTATAAACTATTTATTAATATTGTCATAATTTTCATATTTTTTGAAAATATCTCAACAACCAATGGATGAACAAAATGCTGGAAACAGTATTATGTGTAGCTTGAATACTTATAGAGATACTATAAGTTCTTTACAAAATATTATATCATTAATATTTACTGTGTTTAAGAGTTATAAAATCCAGTTTAAAACCTACAGTCTAATGAACATTCCCACTGTAAAGCTTTTTTTGTGTGTGCTGAACAGTTTGGAATTTACATTTGTTTAGTAATCCTTATGGCTCCAGAGATACGAACACGAGTTTGAAATGTGAGGCCATGATTTTGACAAAAAGCTCAGTATGCAATCATTGGGAGTTAGGACCACAAATCTCCAGAGCTCCATTGGAGTGAATGGTCATCTTTTCCCCTACTCATTCAAGAAAGATCATTTACACATGCTCACTCCACCCCTATTTCAAATACCACTGTGTTAAATACAACTCAAATCCTATAATTTCTGCCTCCAAATGTGACACAGCTACAGTCAAATTATACACATTCAATGCATTTGAACGCAGACAGAAACATCACTGAATAACACAAAATGTTAGACTTCAGAAGATTTTTGTGAGAGTGGGAATTCAGACATATGATACCCAGTCTGAGCTACTCACCATAGGATGGAGAAGTTAAGAGAAGTATCCAAATAGTGAAGAGTCTCAAGATAAAACACTTTAGAAAAAGCTATGAGGATTGTCAGATAACTGCTTTGTATTATAGGAATACTCTTTTGTAGGTACTCTGTCTCTGAAATTCAATTTGTTAATAGGAGGAAGAATGAAAAGCAAATGTCCGCAACTAAAATCTTGTAAGCTAATATAAAATAATGGAAGTTGTGAAAGAAAATCAAATGAAAGTGATGTTTCCTTCTTGTATGTCAGAAAGGAGTTAGCTGGAAACAGAGTAAGGATATAAATGCCATTTGAAAGTTTACAGCCTGAACCCAAAGGAGCTAGTTAAGCAGATGGATCATGTTTCTGTGTTAGTTGTAGGGAAGGTAAAAAAGTTGTGTAGAAGGACTCTGATACCCAAAAATTACAGAAGGCGACTTCTCTAGTAATGTCTCAATGTAAAGTTGCAGGGACCAATTTTTTTTCTAAAGGGAAGATCAGATGTCCAAACAAAATAATATATCATCCTCTTATTACAAGTTGTGTTCTCTACTAAAATCACATTTAGTTAAGCAAGCAGAATGTACCTGTTACCTATCAGGTCACATCACTTATGTCTGCTTTAACTCTTCTCCACTCAAACATAACCACTAAGACCATTTACCCGTTTTGACATCTCTAATTTATTCTACTTCGTTTCTCAAGTGTTTTGGAACTTTTGTACATACTGGAAATTAATACATTGGATTTATCCTAAGCACTACTATACCATTCTACTGTTGTAATGTCACTTATATGTTATTGTATTCTTCTCTGTTTTTTTATGTCTGGTCAGTTATTGACCCTGGGCTGAGACTGACATTGGTCAGAATTGATCAGTGCTCTAGCCTGGTAAAACAAATTAAAATAAATAAAATAATGGTCATAAAACAGGTATATTATTTCCTAAGTAGAAAAAGAAGTGATATTATATAAGATGTATATCTTTACATATGCTGATAGTGTAGCTACAGGAAGTGCATGGACATGGAGTCTTTTTTTTTAAAACAATCAGAGTAAAGTCTTCCTGGGAGGCTCATGTACAGTTGTTTATTGGTCATCTAGTAGACATTCAGATGTTACAGCTTGTGGAACTAGACTTCAAAAGCCTAACACTACAGATTAAATGATACAACCTTCAGCTTTAAAACATATTGTTCTGGGTGCCCATTTCAGTGTTGCAAGCATTAATGGCAAATATTCTTATAAAGCTTTATTCAGGATAAAATGGTACTTGGAACCTACCCTTTCCTTATGCTTAAAGTAGTATCAAAGTTAATTAAAAAAAATCAACTTCCAAATTCATTGGAAAACTACCTACACATTATGGATGTGTATAGGCAACTGAGACAGTGTACTAAAGGAATAAAAGAGCTCAATAAAATAATATATTTTTTTTGTTTCTTTAATGATAGGAAAGCAAGGCAATCCAGTTTCCAAGCAGAATTTATCCAAATTGTCTTGCAAAGTACAGTACTTTCTATTATGATCATCATAACATTGCAAGTGCAGGTCAGAGCTCTCCGCTTGATATTCTTCAGAGCATTTTCAGTTTATTTTCTATGTAAGGCAGCTGTTTGGACTGTCATTCATTCATTTTCAAGCAATAATAGCTGGCTAGATAGTGCAGAAGCAGCCCAAATTGCCACTGATTTTCTAGAAGGCATACTATAATCGTCTCTGTAGACATGTAGTAATTTTTGTCTCTGGGAGGCAAATTGCTTTAGTGTTCTTCCCAGGTTTAAAAAATGTCACTGTAACAGATGATTATGATGAATATAGTGCAGCTGTATGAGTGTGCTATTCATAACAGGTCAAATACACAGATCACTGATGCATTATTCTATCCTGTTCCTTTAGCTTCCATACAGTATGTGGCTTTCTTTTCCTCTTTGTGGGTACCTAAGGGGTCCAGCAGCCTTCTGAGAGATACAGTAGGGAAGGAGTGGGAATAGTGAACACCACCATCTGAACCTATGTACTCCCTTACATCTGATCAGAGGATACTCCTAAATCCTCTTAGAGTGGATATGGATCAGCTAACTTATAACCTGGTTGTCCTCATAAGCTTTGTAAGCATGGTTGTTGTGGATTTTTTCCATAAAATAAATGGTTGGACTCTTCTAACTAAACATTTACTGATGTCTTTGGTGGTGATAGGAAATAAGCTCTGTTGTCAGAGTGCCCAATGCTCTAGAAGTTAGAATAGAAGGAAAAATTGCCATATGTAGTTAATTGCCGAATATGAGCACATATATAGCAGTGATCTTGATATATGAGATCATGCATTGTTGTGATGAGTATTTCATGCAACAGTACTTTTCTCCTTTTATTTAACTTAATAATTAATGTTCTACTAGTTTCTGTAGTCTGAATATAGTGATGGCAAAAGTTACAGTATTAGTTGGTGGTTCTGAATATAGGCAGAGCACAACATTTTATATCATGCTTATTTTATGTATTTTTATTATTTTCTCACTGTTGACTATGTTAGTCCAACTAGGCTAGTAGCCTATTTTCAGGGGAGACCTGACATGGTATTTATACTACTAGGGGAAATTTCACAGAGGCATCAGGGAACTTCCTCTACTTGCTACCAAGCTTGCGGTCCGTACAGCCAATGAGCATGAACATGCGTACATTCTGTTCCGGTTGCAGTGGCGTCTGGGAGAGCAATATAAAGATGGAGGATAGTATATCAGAACTGACGTGAATGCTGGTTCAGGGAAATGTAAGGAGAAGTGAGTTTTGCTTGACTCAGAATAGTTGTTTAAGCAGAGTTTTTCTGAATCATTGGTAGTGCAGGAATGATAGTCGTAAGAAATTGTAGTTACAACCCTCCAGTTAGGAGGGTTGTGGGATGATGTATTAGTAGGAATAATGGAGTTGAAGGAAACAGAGAGTGGAAATGACATGTCTTTGGGAGAAGCAGTGGAACAGATAAGAATGGAAGAGGAGAGTGACATTGAGAGGATTTCCAAAAAAACACGAGAACAGGAGGAAAATGCCCCAAATGTAAAGCCAAAAAGTATTTAATTTGCAGTTGCAGTAAGGAAAAATGCAGAATATAAGAAAAAGGAAAGTAAGAAAACTGGGACATTGGAAAAGCAGAAATTTGTAGTATGTATATAGAGCAAAGAAGAAAAAACACCGAACTGGTATGAGATATGGGATATAGCTGTTATACCTTTGGGTACAAAGCTCAAGAGGTAAGCGCATTTATTTTGATTAAGAATGAAACTTATTGTGACATTTTTTTTGAAATGGCTATGGGACTAAAGACTTTTCTGGAAAGGTTTGAAAAGAAAAAATATGTTTTGTTTGGAATAAATATATTGTTAAAACTTTTTTCCTTAAGGCTCAAAAAAAGTAAACATACTATTTTTTACAGAGGCTGATGAAGAGACTGCTAAAGGGCATCTGTTCAGAAGTAAAACGCATTGTAAAAATATTTCATATAAGGGGTTTATGGCCTGGAGCTTGGGACTGCAATGTCATTTTGAAAATAGCAAATGAAAGAATTGTTCATATTCCCAGTATGATAAATGTACAAGGGAACAGAGCTGTCATTTGATAATGGGATCAACCATGTTCCTTTCATGGAAAGGAGGGTAATTTTGTGTGCAATTTTGACAAAAATGATGTGTTATATATGTAGGGATTATGGTCAAGATGCTAAATAATGTGAAAGTACTAAATCTGAGCAGGCAAAAAAAATCAAGGGTAGAGGGTGATAAGAACAAAAAGTAAAAGAAAAAAATGAAGAAGAAAGTAAGGAATTATAATGACAGGATAAAAATCAGAATGACCAAGTAATGACAATTTCAGAGAAAATACAAGATATAGAAACAAATGAAACAAAAGGGGGGATTTGAATTGGAACTGAATGTTAGTAATGATAGAAAAATGAATGGAAAGTAATAAAAATAATTTTACTGGGTAAAGGGTGAAGGACAGAAAAAGGAAAATACAAGATTTAAGTGTAAACCTTTTTTAAAAGGGGAAATTGATAAAGTTATACATTTTTTTTCTTAGATTAAGAAGAAGAAAAGCAAATAATATTAGAATATTGTCAATTAATGAATATAGTATTAAAAGTTTGGTCAGAAGAATAATTCTGGAATGATGTAATAAATGTGAGGTAGATATTTTAGAAGATGGTAGAAGTTTAAGAAAGGATGAAAGAATACAGAGAATTTATGGAAGGGGTGTAATTTGCAATTTAGGAGAAAATACTTATTCAAGGGTTATGATATTATATAATATAGGTATTTCTATATTATATTTTACTTTTGTAAGAGTAGGAAAACTAACTGTTGTTGACTTTAGATGGGAGAAGAAAAAGCCTAAGATTATAGCAATACATGCACATGTGACTTATAAAGAAAGAGAAAGGTTATTTAAATAGATATTTGATTTTATAATAGTTAATATGGATATTATAACAGCAGGAGACTTTAACTATGGTTTGAGAAAAAAAAAGACAGAACTGATAAAAGACTAATGAAAGAAATTATGAGTTGTAGTGGTTTAAGGTTAACAGATTTTTTTTAATTACTTGAATTCTACTACCTCTTTTTTGAAATTAACAATGAATGTTGACAAAGACCAGGACAATTATATTGATGTTACCATTAGGAAGAATTATAATTGTAATAATTTTTCTTCATTATTATACAGGAAGCCAATGTATTCTAATTCTTTATTACACTATAATAGTTGGCACCCGGTTCGTTTGAAAAAAGCCCTAGTAAAAGGACAATTTGTTGGGTTGGCAAGAATGATGTCAGATTATGGTATGTTCGAGGAGGAATGTTTAAAATTATTGCAAATGTTTAGTAAGAGGCGTTACTCGGATTATTTTGTAGAGTCAATTATAAATGAAATTAAAGGAGAAAGACAATTGCAAGTATATATATATATATATATATATATATATATATATATATATATATATATATACATACATCTCTTAGATTCTAGGGCCGATTTACAGGTCACTAATCCTTGGCTATTAGAATCTAGATTTCATCAATAATTTTACTATACAATTTACATTTTTCTGACATCAAGAACATTATTATAAAGAATTGGAGTATCTTTAACATGGACCAATAATACTGTATGGTCCTGGGTGATAAGCCTAATATTGTTAATAAAAAGGATGTTAGTTTAAAATGTTACTTGAAAGACCTGTTAAGACACCTGGCAAGGGGGGCACTGTTAAATGTGGATGTTGCAAACAATGCAAACACATTTTAGAAGAGGACTTTGCATTTATTAAAAACTTGGCGTGATTAGACCTGTGTCTAAATATTTTTGTTATACTAAAGGGGTTGTTTATGTTGCTGTCTGCCAAATGTGTGACAGGTTTTATATTGGGAAAACTAAAAGAGCTTTTAAATCAAGAATCTACCAACATATTTATAACATTAAGAACAAAGCAGACAGCAACGCTTTATATAAGCATATTCAGTCCTTTTTCCAGCATTTTTTCAATTTTTTTGTGACTGATCATGTTGACCCTGGGTACAGGCAATTTTTAGAGTATATGGAGTGTAAATGGCAGATTAGAGCTAATGCAACTAAATGTCTTGGCCTGAATTAACAGATTTCTATAAGCAATACTTTAAAATTGAAAGCTGCTTATTTTTTGTAAAAGTATTTCTTCTTTTATTTCAGCAAAACTGACATAAGTTTTTTAGTGTTATTTGTTGATTGTATTGTTTATACCATTGATTGCTGATTTGCATAAATAATTAGCAATTATTGGATGGGCTGAGTATATTTAATGATGTGTTCAGTTTGTTTCACTATTTGAAGAAGTCCAATTTACAAGGGAAAAAAGTGCTAAATAAATAGATTTGTGTTTACTTTGGCTGGGTTTCCTTTCATTATCCTTCTGTGGTCTGTGTTGGAATTTTATTGGTTTAAGATTATGAAATCTAAACACATATGAGTATAGAAAGGGAAATAAATCAGAGACTGATTATTTTGTGGTATCTAATAGTACAGAGATTAAGCTAGAGGAGACAGTATAGTCAAGATTTTTAGATCCTATGGCTAAATGGACAGAAACTGAAGAAAATAAAGAATATATTAAAACTGGAAAAGGAATTACAAGAATTAGTGTGACTGATTGGTATGAAAAAGGTAAGGAAAATATATTCCAGGTATGGAAAAAATATTTATCTGTGACAGGTCTTTACATTAATTGGACAGAATGGTGGTTGATATTTAAAGAAAAATACACATCAGATTATTTACATGGGAATGTGTATTAAAAAAAGAAGAAGAAAAAAAGGAATTACAAAACAAAATATTAGAGAATCTAGAGAGAAATTAAAGTGTTCACCATATAGAAGAAGCAGAAATATATAAAAGTAATCAAGACAAAATAAATGGATTGTTGTAAAAATAAAATTGTTTGCAGGGTAAAAAAGAAGTTTCTCCTTATTTGATTAAAATTTTAAAAAAGAAAGTGGTATAAGGAGGGAAATGAAATATGAGAAAGGGGGGGGTCTATGTTCAGCTATTGGCCGGAAAAATCACTGAAAGGCAATACATCAAACATCAACCAGTGAAACTCCTCATGTGGGGAGGCTGTGCCCCCCACATCCCCTGCTAATTATATATACCAACTCCAAGATAGCAGTAGAGTGGGGAAAAGGCAAATTTCTTAATCTCTACTGTAATGCGATCTTACTCGAATGGCTCGGTCAACAACATGTTTGATGAGACATGCCATTTGATGCTTTTTCCTTTTGACAGCTGAATTTACCCCCAATAAAGGAGTAGTGGTGAAGTGACAAAATGAAATTATGGTTATTATACTGAAGCTTATTAAGAAGGCAGCGAGTAAACAAAATTTAAACACAGTAAATGCATGGAATGTTAATCAGTTCACTGAAAGTATAAATAGGAGTTAGATAAACAGATCACTGTAACAGGATTTGACTTAATAGTGAAGAAAGTTAGTACTGGTTCTGCAGCAGGATCAGATGGTATAGGCTATTTAATGTATAAGAATTTAGAGCTATGGCAAAATTAAATATTTATATGTATGTTAAATTAACGGTTAAAAGATGGTATTTGTTATACACAAGTATGAAATGATATAATTAAATTTATATGGAAAAAAGGAGAAAAGAGGGAAATAATTAATTAGAGACTGGTTGTATTGAATAAAACAGATTATAAGATTTTTACAAAAATATTACAAGCAAGATTAGAAAACAAGGTACATAACCCCCGGATTGAGCAAGCAGCTGTGCAAGGATAAGTTATTCCTGCACGGCAGGGACTTTTCCTGTTCAGCATGGAAGCGCGCCATACATATGCATGAAGGCATGTTGCCATGTTGCAATATGTACATGAAAATGTGTACGAGTGCATGGGGTGTGTCTGAGAGCAGTGCTCTCACAAGATAAACACCCCCTGCATAACAGAAATGCCGTACGGCAATGCAAGAAGAGCGAGATCGCTCTTTGAACATTAGAGATGTAGCTAAAATGCTGTATAGTGTGTGGCTGTAAAATAAAAGTATAGTGGCCACTGTAAAAATGGTGGCAAAGCATTAAAGAATGAAGTTAGAAAATAATGACATGAGAATTTGAAGTGCAGACATCATACCTTTCAGAAAATGCATGGAAATACAAAACCTATTAGTCTAACAGCCATAAAGTTTGCAAGAAAAATATTTAAAAAATGTCCGTGACGGGTTTTTTTTTCACATTAGCAAGAAAGTTTAAGCATAGTTGTGTGGGTGTGCCCGCTGCTTAGCTACACTTAGGCGAGCTGAAACAGTCCAACAAGTTAAATAGCAATACACATAAACAGTAAGCAGTACTGGAATATGATAGTAGTGCAAATGCTCTATAAGTGGACAGGCAGGTTTCTAGCCCCACTGATACCATTTGTATTTTGTATGTGAAATCACCACAAATGTAATTTTTAAGTGTAGTTATGTAGTAAATAATTTATATTTGCAACCAGAGCAGTGTATTAGGGCCAGATGTGAGGTGTCAGTGCAATAAAGTTGTGAAACCCCTATATAAACACAAGTGCCCCATACAGATAGTCACACAAGAATAAATGTAATGAAAGCACAGAGTGGGATGTTAGGGCAGGTAAGCAAAATAATAATATATCAGGAATGATGAATCAATCCCACACAGCTGATAGTCTATAAAACTAAAATGTAAGCAATGCCAAGCATAGCACAGCCATGCTTATTGGTTGTAAGCATTGGTTAATTATGAATGCTGAACAGTGAGTAGCCAAGCTAAGTGGATTTGCCCACTGATAAGCAGTGCTGAACCCACCCCTTTAAGCACTGCCAACCTTAGCCAAGCAGGTTTGCCTGTAGCTTAGCTGAGCTCAGCAGTTTCAAAAGTAACCAATCACAGCAAAGTGTGACAAATCGGCCCTATTTAAACCCTGTAGGTGGGAATACAGCCCGTAACCAGTTGGAGCTCATCACTGCAGGTGCCATGGGTGGCGTAGGAGAAGGTGCTCCCTTTCTGCACAACGCTGGGGAATTCTGTAATCCAGGGTCATGGTTGGACTCCCTGTTGAAAACCATGATTTGAGACTGCTGCAGGGCCAGTAACAGGGCTCAGAATATAAAGCGGAGGCCTGGCATAGTCTCACCTGTGAACTCACCAGTGCTACTGGGATCCCTTGGACTGGTGAGCAGGTTCGGCATCACTATGCTGATCTCAAACAGAGAAAGAGGGACCTTCTGGACCAGTGGGAACAAGACACTCGGGCAGGGAATGCCCTGGTAGTGTGTAAGTATCAGTATCAATTGCTGTTTATGATAGTCCAGGCTGTGTATATGATGGATAGGTAGTCATAAATGTTTCTCTGTTTCCTGTACAGCTGCAGCTGAGAGGGCTTTGAACGTGGAGGCACATGGCAGCAGGTTGCAAAGGCTGTGCTGCTAAGCTGGTGAGTACTGATCTAGCTGGCAGTATAATTGAAAGTAGTAGAATATCACCTGTCAGTGCTGTAATCTGTGTATTGTTTGAACCTAATAAAACTGAAATTACCACAGATAATGCTAGTGATATACATAAACAGTCATAACCTATCAATAAAACTATACAAGTCTGGACTGTTGTGTTTTATTTGCAATGTGTTAGCAGGAATTGGAAATGTGTATAGCTTTTTCACAGCAAATATGGCTCTGATAGTATTATGTATCTGAGGTTCATGTGGAAAACAGTCAAGTCTTGTGCAACAAATTAAGCATAACAAAGTTCACCTGCACTATGATCTGATTGCTGAATATTAAAAATGCTTGCTAACCCTTGTTTCCTGTAATGTAATATCTATAAGTGTGAGTACACAGTAGAAGAACTGTCTGCCATGCAGGAATGTTAAAAGTACAAGGTCAGATTGGCCAGATCACAGACTAATAGGTAGAAAACACGCACAGAAAAAATAGCAGTTTCTTGATAGCTTGTTCTGATAAACATTAGCATTGCAACTACTTTTTGAACAAACTGGCAGGGTTTGAATCCTGGGAGTGGTACTAAGCTGTCTGTATATTTTCGCACAAAAATATGTGAGTATTGTTACAAACAGTCAAGTAGTGTAAACACACATTTTCTCACAGCTTCGGCAGGAAAGGCAGGCTGGAAATTAACCATAGGATGTGTCTCATACACTGTGTTGTTCACAGACTGGCCAGCCCCAAGGCTGCAGATGACAGCAAGAGAAGTACATAGACCACTTAGTTTTCCCCAGAAAATGACACTCAAGTTTCACCCTGTCACAGCTATTGGTCACTGTCCCCAGCACCCATGGTGCTGTACAAAAATGAAGGTGGACTATGACATTAGCACACACACATGCAGAATGATAGCACATATCAAAGCCAAACCCTGTTAATGTGTAGAAACAGTCAGGTAGTGTTAACCCATTTTTTTCCACAGGTCCAGCAGGTAAGTACAGCTGTATATTAGGTGTACGAAGTTTGAACTGATAACTGTGTACAACACCCACTGGCCAACCCCAAGCCCATATGTAGCTGTAATTTCAGGTCATATTTAGAGAGTACTGAGTAGACTATAATGTATAGAACAGTTGTGAGCAATGTAATAACAAATAATTGTTCATTTCTCTGTCTCACCCCCACCCTATCTGCAACAATAATATAACCAAAAAAATAAATGGTATGTTTTTCACAACCTACTGTTGGGACATATTCTCCATTGGTATACCAATATTTCAATGTCTGTTTATTGCTGTTCCCTGTTGAAATGAAATCATTGGTGGCCTGTTGCTATCAATGTAACCTGCATGCTGCTGTAATATCCACTGTGGTTCCATAGCTGCATATGTTCTGTTTGCTATGCAACTGATTGAAAATTGTGTTATGGTGTCTGTTGGAACACCCATGCATGCTGTTATAACTAATCCTGGCATTGCATTATTCATAACTAACCAACATATGTTGTAAACTGTCAACACTCTAGCTCATTTGGGAAGGACTATCCCAGCGGATCCACCTGTCCCGCCTCATCTGGCCATGGCACTAGGCCACGGCATGTCTGGGATGCACCCCAGATCTTCCTTGTCTGCTGGTCCTGTACCACCCATGGTTGGAACCACTTCAGGGGATGGGGCTCTCTTCCCCTTGGAGTGGGCATGAACAGGAGCCCATCACCCGATGTCATGTCCGGGGTCTGGTGTGTAGGGAGATGCAAAAGGAGTTTGCAGCTCAGCTATGCCAGCTTGAGGGCCGCTTGGCACATTTTGAGGGTCAGCCTGCCCCTCCTGCTCAGCCCGAGCACAGCCACCTTTGGGGTAGTGAAGATGCAGTGGTGACTGCCCATGGGTGGGGACCTCATTCTCAATGTATCCATTTGTGGACTCATGTGCCTCCGATTCCCAACCACCCTCCCTGTCAAGGTGTTCACCCCCAACATGTGTCATACACTGCCCCTGTCTGCTGTCTTGTCTGTCTTGTCTGTTTTCCTACCCAACCTCCTTCCCCACATATACCTAATATCCTACCCCAACAGCCCACTCTCACCTTAAAAAGGGCAATCTGTTCCCACAAAAAAATGAAAAGGGCAGTCTGTTCCTGCAAAAAATATTACGCCCCATACATAGCTGTCCATTTCACAGACGTGTCCACTGGACACATCTAATCTTGTCCAGTCACCTAGGCAACACATTATTGTTGTCCTCACCCCTCTCTCAGGGGTATGAGTATCCACATTCACCTCCAAATTTAATACATATGCACAGCTGTAGCTGTAGGAGAAATGGACAGCTATGGACCTTCCCCACTCCCGTCCTGCACATCCCTATCCATCTTTCATCTTGTTTTTCCCTCTGCATGTCCCTTTTTTCACCACTTTCCTGTCATAGATTCATAGGTTTATAGGTGTGTACTAGGCTAATGACCCTGGAGCCTTTACAAGCCTAGCCCATAGGATTACCCTGGCATTGTGCCACCCGACCTTTGTTCCCAGTGCTTCTGTCAAGTAGAGCCACTGGAGTGATCCCCGGGGTGAATTTTCTATTTCCCATCCACTCATCAAGATTTCTCTTGAATTGGGCCAATGAGGCGCTTTGCTTGACATATATGGGAAGTCTGTTCCATAGCATGGGCAGTCTCTGGGTTATGAACCTGTTCCTCCAGCTTGTTCTGTTGATTGTGGTAATGAGGTTGAGGTCTCTGGAGCATGTAGTGCAGAGGGATTGGGATTTCTTTAGATGTAGCATTTCTAACAGAGCTGGGTCAGACATGGCTTTGTAAGTCAAGCAGAGATTGTCTCTAAGTAGGTGATATGAGACAGAGAATAGTTGGAGTTTTTTGAGTCTGTCCATATAGGACAAGTGTTTAAGGCCTAAGATCCTCTTTGTGAGGTATTTTTGTGGCCTCTCCAGTTGTACATGTTTAGTGATGTACATGCCAAATGGGGCATTGTACTCGATGATTGGCCTAATGAGGGAAGAGTAGAGGGAGACAATGACCTCTTTCTTCCTGGATGCAAACCCCTTAGTAATGAGATGTGCCACATAGAAGGGCTTTCTGACCACAGTGGCAATGTGGTGGTCAAAAGAGAGGTTGCTGTCAACCTATGTTCCCAGATCACTTATGACACCTTCTGTGTTCAGTGGACTACCATTGATGTGGTAATTCATGGGAACTGTTTTTTTCCCAAAGGGGATGATGACACATTTTTTGGCATTGAGCTTAAGGCCATGGTTCTGACACCAGTCATTGGTCTCTGGGAGACCTTTCTGTAGGAGGTCAACATCACCTGGGGAGTTAATTATGGCTCCCAACTTGCAATCATTTACAAACTTTGTCAGCCAGAGTCCCTTCATGTTGGACTGAACTTCAGAGCCGTAGATGCCAAGCAGGAGAGGACCCAGGACCAAACCCTGTGGGACTCCACTCATGACTGGTCGACAGACTGACTTGGAGTCAGCTGCTTTCACACTGTGGGTTCTATCTGTGAGCCAGTTTGCAACCCACCTAGTGATACAGGGGTTGATGCCTAGCTTAGTAAGTTTTTCTATGATTCCTGAGTGGGGAATGGTATCAAAGGCCTTGACCAGATCAAGGTAGGCTGTATGAAGCACCTTACCTTCATCCACAGCTCTGGTGACTGACTCAAAGAAGTTGACCAGGTTAAGCAGGCATGATCTACCCTTCACAAAACAAAACTGTGTGGGATCCAGTGTTTGGAGGTTCCCTATATCTTTGTTTATTAGGTCCATGATGATACATTCCATAGATTTGCATATCAGACTTGTCAGGCTAATGGGGCAATAGTTCCCAGGGTCTGTAGTCACTCCTCCTTTGTGGAAAGGGATGACTGTAGCAGTGCACCATTTGGTAGGGACAAAGCCTGAAGTGAGGCTGTGATTGAATAGGGCACACAGGTGAGATGCCAGTTCACTCTGTAGATCATGTAGAACACAGCCAGGGATATTGCCAGGTCCCATGGAAGCTGTATTATTGGCCTTGGACAGTGCTGTTTTAACCTGTGCAGCAGTTATACTGGGTGCATGGTAATCTACTGGTATTGTGATTGGTCCTTTGGTGGGGGAGAGAGGGGTAAAGTTGGCAATGAATCTGTCAGCCAGTATATTGGCAATATCTGTTGGCTTGGTTTAGGAGGTGCCATTGTGCAACAGCTCCAAGCAAATCTTGGTATTGCCGTGGAGATTCTTTACATAACTATAGAAGGCCTTGTGGTTGTCTTTACTATCTGCTGCTATTCTGTTTTCATAGTTAGCTTTAGAGGATTTGATGAGGCATCTCAACTTTTTGTTGAGGATGATAAGGGAGTTTTTCCAGTCTTGGGAGTTCATCTTATTTGTCATCAGTTTCCTCCTTCTGTTGTAGAGTTTGTTTATGGCAGGGGACGAACAGCTTGGCTTCCTTTTTTTGGAGGAGAGCGTCTTGGTTCTATTGGGTATAGCAAGATCCATGCATTTGTGTATGTGTTCATACAGGGCATTAGTGTATGATTTGGCAGTCATGCAGCTGTTCTCTAAATGTATGGGTGCCGTGAAGTTAGACAACTCTGTTTTTAGGAGCCCAAAGTTAGCTTTGGAGAAGTTTTCCATGGTGGTTACCTTTGCAGGGGTGTGGAGGTGGGTGGGAGGGATGTGGATTTCCAAGGTGATTAGTTTGTAGTCGGATCTAACCAGGGAGGAGTTAACTATTGTTACAGCGCAACATGTTAGTAAGGACCAGGTCAAAGATGTTGCTACCTCTAGTGGGGGTAAGAATGAGCTAGTCTAGAACATTGGAATTAATGAATTCCAGGAAACATTGGGCAAGTGTATTGATACATGAGTAGTTTTCCCAGTTAATGGAGGGGTAGTTGAAGTTGCCCAGTATGAGAGTGTTAGGTTGGACCCTAATATTCTCCAGGGTGCTTAGGAATGTGGACTGTGAGTCTTGGGTCATGGTTGGGGACCTATAGCAGGCTATGACCTGAATCACAGTCTTATCCAATGTTAGCTGCACCTGAAGTATCTCTGATGTGTTATGTTGGGCTACCAGTCAGGAGGTGTGCGCATCCTTTATGAATATGGAAACACCACCACCTTTGGAGCTTTGGTCCAAGTTCTGGGTCTGAAATGTATGGAATGGGTTATAGCCTGGTAGTGCAAGGGTGCTATCTGCTGCCTTGAACCAGGTCTCTGTTACAACACAAATGTCAATGTTCTCCATTTTAAGGAGTACTTTGAGTGAGTGCATTTTGAGATTTAGACTTCTAGCACTGAGCAGCATGACCCTCAGATTGCATTTGTTTGTAGCTGTTACAGTGGTAATTTGGTCTTTGGAAAACCACCTAAAAAAGGAGCTATAGGGGTGACAAGAGCCTTGGGCAGTATCCAGAAGCCCAGGGGTGACAGATGCAGACCATCTCTAGCAAAGCATCTAGGTCTATCAGTCATGTCATCCCAGGCAGACAGATACTGGATCCCCTTAGAATGACACCAGAAACTTAGCCAATTGTTGAAATCAATCATTTCCTGCTTGTACTGTGGTATAATTCTGGGTGATGGTAGGAGGCTGCTCAGGGCTAGGGTCATACCCATCTTGGCTACATAATCCAAGAGCTCCTCCATGTCTCTTTTCATGTAGCCCAGGGAGGTACATCTCAGGTCATTCACAACCACATGCACAATGACAGAGTCATATTTGTACCTGTTGTTGAGGGACCTGAGTGCATGCATTATGTGGCGGATCCTGGCACCTGACAGACAGCTGACTGTTACTTTCTCCTTATTCAACCTAGTGAGTGGGACATCAGTGAGCCTTATTATCAAGTCACCTATGACTAGTGTGTTGGGCATGCTGTTTTGCCTTATGAGCTTTGGTTGAGTGTCCCAATGTTTAGGAGAGTTAGGTGTCTCATGATTAGTGTTGTGTTGTGGTGGTCGAGTGCATTTCTGCCTTGGAGGTCTCTGCTGTTTGGTTAGACTTTTATTGAGAGCCTCCATGAAGGTGGGTTTGTGTTTTTATGTGAAGGCAGTGCTAGTGTGTGTTCTGGAGGGCTATGCATTCCATGTGATGTGGTGCAAGTGTTGACCTTCGCCTCTTGACCAACTATTCTGGTCTTGGCTGTAGAGTGCATGGCTTCCAATTTGGATATATAAGTGCATCTCTCGCAAGTCTGAGTGTTGGGAGGCAAGAGGAGAGGGTTTTTCTTTTTTTTCAAAGACATTAGTGCGGGGATTAGCGGGAGTAAGCACAACTAAGCCAAGCTAAAATGGAGTAACTGTATTGTAGCAATGCTTAGTGTCACACAAACCCGTTTAAAGCCTCTTTAAAGTGCCTTAATCACCCTCTCACCATCAGCCATTTTTGTGGCCAGCAACAAAACTAATCAGCCCTGACAAGTCTTGAACCAAGAACCCTTTATACTACAGTTAGCAACCATAATACATCACCATCTAAGTTCTGTAAGCTTTGTTTGCTTTGCCTAACTTATCATGCAGTCCAGTCATTTAATATTAATGAAAAAACTAGCAGCCCCAGGTCTTGAACCCAGACCCGGTACATTGCAGTCAGAGACCATACCACTACACCACCTGAGCTGCATAATCAATGCTTGTTTAGTCAAACTTAACATTCAATAGAGCGCCTATACATTTAGCGGTGTATTATCATCGCTGAGCGGCGGGCAAACCATTTGACATATGCTCAAACACAGAATAGGTAACAGTAGTTATCATACCTAACTGGATTTGCCCATTGGTAAGCACTGCTAAGACAAGCCTACAGAGTTTAAACACCTGTACATTTAACCATGTGTTAGCTCCACTTAGCTTTGCACAAACCCACTTAAAGCCACTTTAAAGTGCTTTAATCACCTTCTCTCCATGAGCCCTTGTTCTGGCCAGCAACAAAATAAACAGCCTTTGCTGGTTTTGAACCCAGCAACATGTACACCATAGATACAGCATGTAACCATTAAACCACCTAAGCCATAAGAGCTCAGGATGATTTCATGAACATATCTTGCAGGACAATCAATGTACTGTAGGGAATGTATATTGTGGAAGCAGTAAACATTCAAATAAGGTATATACACACACATATATAAATATAAATATATAGGGTCTGTATTAGATCACTGAATGCTTAAAAAAGCGAATGGTGATTAATCGACCCTATGTAAGCAAAAGCTTACAATGTCGAAGTGTCAGAACAGAGATTTTTTTCCAAGAGACAAAAAAAATTGCTGCTCCAACAAAAAAAATAAATAAATAAAACAATTTCAAACATTACATTAAGTGGGGGACTTCGCCTCCCACACCCCCGGATGTGGGGGTCTGCCCCCCCCACACCCCCTACTTAAATATACTAACTCTGAGACCGCACTACAGTGCCAAAAATGGCAAAGTACTGAAGCGGCCAAGTGAATTCTTTCCCAGGGAAAGAATTTGCTTAACAGCCACTTCGATATTTTGAGTTTTCAGCCTTTTATGTTCGACCAAGCTGCATTGGAAAGAAAGCGTCTTCGGTCTAGTAATATAGACACAAATATATATATATATATATATATATATATATATATATATATATATATATATATATATATATATATATATATATATATATATATATATATATATATATATATATATATATATATATATATATATATATATATATATATATATATATATACATATATATACATATACACACACACACACACACACACACACACACATATATTCTGTGAATGTTTGCTCTATATATGTATATATATATATATATATATATATATATATATATATATATATATATATAAACTATATATATATATAAACTATATATATATATATATATATATATATATATATATATATATCAAAATATATATATATATATATATATATATATATATATATATATATACATACACAACACCCTTGCAGATAAATACTAGTAAGCCTAGTAAACACCACACTGCAATGGCTGTGTGGACAGATATATCCCCCATGAGAGTCACACAGTACCCCTACATATCATGTGGCAGGTCATACTGTAGATAGAATGCTAGGGTGGTATGAACCATTCATCTGCTGACCCCACACATGCACAGTCCAAATAACAAGTACACACTCTGCTGCTACATATTCATGATAGGCCTTACACAGTGGCCAGACATACAGCAATGTCTTAGGCAAGTAATTGAAATGACTAAAGAGAGCACAGTGAAACCCAGACAGGCAGTAATCTTACAGTTGCCACCTTATCAAATGGCCAGAGTGTGATATGTTTGCACAAATGAGAATGCTTGCATTAAAAAACATAGATAACACCACCGTTTTCCCAAAAAAGGGTTATTTCTGTACTATTTCAGTTGTTTATGCCATGTCTTACAGCATGTAAGTGTGTAAAATACAACATAACTGAATTATGTAAATATTAAAGGAAACATAAGATACATTCTTGCTCCTACCATCTCAGGACATTTTCCAATTGTCAGAATTGTCATCAGCAGTACCACACCTCTCAACCTGTTATAGGCAAAAATATGGAAAAAGCATAACATGATAGTGGACAAATAGGGACTGATTATAAATATTCTCTTACAATCTCCGAAAGCTGATAGAATACTAGAGGTTTTGCATTAGCATTATTTTTCTGAAAGATGTGGAGTCTTACAGTCAAATGTTTGTCATCACTGAATGAGTCCAATCCTTAGCTCTTTGCCAGAAAGGAACCTAATTAAGGAGGAACACAAAAGTTATGATGCCAACATCCGGACATTATGGAAAAATGTGCACAGTTGAGGGTTTATGAGTAAGCCACAACTGGCCAAACAATGTCCATGCCTTGGACAGAGGGACAGGTGGTAGCCAAAGAAAGCCACACAAAGTATCAGACACTGATGTCATGTCAAAAGCCTTCAGGTAGTACAACAGTACAAAACACACTTGCCTTGAATACAAAAATCAATCAACACTCAATTACATGATTAAGCCAACAGCCTCCAATTACACTCCTCAGTTAACCACCTAGTGGTGAAAGTATCAAATGTTACAATGTAAATTGATAATTGATCCTTCACATAACAATGCTTCACTTCAAACTGGTCTATCAAACTGACAAACAGACTGTGTGCCAACCAGTGGCCTCTAACCCACCACTGTCCCTATCACCATAGTATCAAAACGTACAGCTACATACCTTTTACGTTTTATTAGTAATATCTCTCATGTGTACTAACAGCCTAAGAGTCAAATGTACCCTCCCATAAAATGTGTTACATGGGTATATAACAGTGTTTACTATACACTGACCTCTTGACTGTACGTGGTCACACATGTCGTCCAGCTTATGGCCCATATTTATGGCCCCTACCCCACAACATGAGTGTGAGTCCACAACATCACTGGGATGAGAGCAGGAATGTCAGCACTAAATAATGATAGCCCATACCTATCAACCTCTTACTCCATGACATCTGGATAAAGCCTGGTGTAAAGGTGGAGGACATAGGGCTAAACACAGGGCCATAGTTGATATATTGCACTCATACACTGTGAAAGTTGCTGGTGTTACAAGATTGTTTGCAACATATCCTTCCTAAGGGATATGAGGTCACAAACACTAATGCATGTTTCCAGTTACTGATAGCAGTCAACAGTGTATGGCAGTGATTTGTCAAGGACAAAACCTGTTTGGGGAACACACTAAACATAGTGGCCCAAACCTTGGCCATTATGTGGATAGCCCTACAGTTGAGAGCTATGCAGACACATAAGATTGTCAGACTGCAAGCTATGCAAAACTAGCATGTACACACAAACCCTGTTAAACTAGCAGTATTCAAAGCATATAACAGTGATACTCAAACTCTGTCCCTACATCTGGAACCTTACATAAACCTGTAGTTGGCCTATGTCCACATGTTGTGTTGTAAGAGATATTTTCACCTGCTGTCTGTAACACTGCTGCCCACACTGAAAGGATGTGTTCCTTATAGGCAAGGTAAAGGGACAACGACCACAGGAAGTACACATTTATAGGAGTGGGTTGCCATGACATTGGCTATTGGAAGAACTACGCAAGTGGGGAACACTGATTGGTGCATAGGCCATCACCTGGTCATGACCATCCATCTACAAAAGCCCATGCTGTCACTTAAACAAACCCACTCAATCCCTGTACTACAGAGAGAGAGAGAGAACATGACACAAAGCGAGACAACAACCAAACAAAAACACTTAGGTTTGAATGTACAACAAACCCAAAAAAAGGTATGTGAAACATTTAAGCATGTAATTTAATGTATTACTTGATCTGTAATAATGGGATAGCTGAGTTTGAAAAATGTATATGTGCCAGCAAAAATTGCTGTACTTATGTCCTGCTGTACAGCTGCTATGGCCAGAGCATCTGGCTGTGTCTGCAGTGGAAGACATCACAGCCATACCTGTCAACTGTACAAATCTTCACATAATGTCCAGATTTTGAAATCAGACTGTTATGTCTGTTCCTCTTGACATCTATACCTATCTGACAAATATCTGAGGACTGAAGTCATGAATGAAGTAATGACAAACACTTGAGTGTAAGACTACACATCCTTTAGAACAGCCACAATAATGCAAAATGTATTATGCTAAAAACTTCATAACTCTGTAACAGGAATATGTATGATATGTCCCTATTTACCCCCCCCCATCATGTTAGGCTTTGTCGACATGTGATGCTCTAAGAGTTTGAGAGGTGGTATCACAGCTCAGGAGCCTGACTCACCCTGGGAAAGGACAGCTCACATTTGCCAACTATTAGAGTGTCTGTCAAACAGTTTTGACTGTGCCACTGCTAGGCCAGTTAATGGGATGTTGTCCATATCCATATGTTACCTGTGAATATAATACATGCTTATGGAAAGCTAAGAGACATATATAGGGCATGTGCATAGTACAGAACTGTTGCAGACATATGTGCCGAACTGCATATGATATCTTGATTTAATAACATTCAACTGTAAAGTATTCTGCTGGACAATAAGCACATTTGTGACTGATATCTGTAGATGCACACACATATACTTGACCTATGTCAGCCAAACCAGTGGCAAGTTTTCCAGCAATGACAACGTAACATACTAGTGTAGTTATGACTGTTGGACATCTTCCAGGCTATCACAGTGGTGTCAAAGGCTAATGTGCAATCAACTTAAATATGTATGTTGCAGCTAGAGTAATATGGTATTAATATTGATGTTACTTTTGTCAGCCATTGATGTGGGTCTTTGTCCTGAAGTCCTATGGGTATAACCAGCTGAAAAGTATGATTGATTAGCAAGACTGTAAATACAGTGTGTCATACTAACACAGAACACAAATGTATACCAGATATCCCCTGGGCACATGTATGTATGTGCATGTCCAGCTGGAAGTCCCAAAACTGATACCATGGGTACACGTAGTCGTATAAATAGGGTGTGCATGTTGCACATGTGTGTAATATCAGTGTCAGTGCATACAACAGAAATAAATGTGTACAACTACTGCTTGTTGCATTGCCCTGACACTGATATGGGTACTATATCATGTAGTAATCAGTGAAGTGTTCATCTATGTTATGACCCATTGTCCATACCTAACACTAACAGCTATAGCAACACCTATATACAATGGATATCAAAAGTGTACACACCCCTGTTGGAATGCTAAGTTTTTGTGCTGTTTAACAATAAGACCACAGATAATCTTTCAAAAATGTTCTACACCCCAAATGTGACCCATGACCTGTACAATGTTATTGAGTGTGCAAACCAAGACAAATGGATACTGTAGTTATCTCAACAGGTGTTCACACAACATATCACTTTAAGAGTGTGCACACTCATTTAACTGGCTTATTGTACTGATTATTTTACATATGTTTTCACAGACCCAATTGTCATGTTTTACATCAAATTGTAAAGGATAGAGGTCACATTACAGGTGTGAATTTATTTGAAATGAGATTTTGTGGTGTCATGTTCCAATTACACAAATACCAGGCATTATAACAGGGGTATGTACACTTCATATCCACTGTAGTTATATGCAATCAGCAGTACCTGACCCGTAAAAGTAGCTTCAACTAAAAAGAGAGTAATCCCTCTTGGTGGACACCAGTGATACACAAAGCACATAATAGGATGCTATATTGGCTGTACAGGGACACATAGGTGCAGCCAACAACTTGGAGGCAAGTCCACCTCTATCTCAGCAAGCATGTATGTTCACAGCTGACATTGTGTAAGGCTGATTATGACTATAAATCAGACATATCCACACCACCGCCATGGATATAGTCAACATGCATCACACAGGTTAGGTGGGAGCAGTGCCACCCTGTCCACACAAATTCTATAGGGGGATATGCACATCAAATACAATATCCCCCTCATCAATGGTGAACATGTACATAGTGCCTACTGAAGGCAAAAACAGCAAGTCTCCCTGGGCAATGAGAACATCACTGTTTGCCTCTTACCTGAACTAAGGCATGTGCTCACAACTCCATCACACACTACAGTCAAACACAGATTTGCCACCATCCACATGGATGGTGGCCACTGTCATCCCTATACACATAAATTAATGGAGAATAGGGGATTATTCAGTTAACTGTGCAACATTGGGTGGAATAAGATAGGTCAGGGCCAGGAGTGTAATGACAGCTGATTATAGGGTTAGGTTGTAGTTTGGAGTATTGTCAAGTAATATTCTGTGTTGATGTGCAAGTAGACAACCGTATGAGGTAATGCAACCTTTTCTCCTGTTTATGTCTTCCAGCTACCATGCCACGAGGAAGGCTAACAGCCTTTACTTCATTGGAGAATGATGTAATCATTCAGTATCTTATACAGAAGTATGATGTCCTGTTCGAACATGGCACAGAAGCCCTACGTGATGGAATAGCCCTGTGGGAAGGACTGGTCCACAGGGTGAATGATGCTGGACAACAGAACTGGCATTATGAGCAGGTCCGTCATCACTCCAGCAACATTTTGTGTCATGCACAGAACCCAGCAGCTGCTGTAGCAAGGGAGCAGCTAGCCACAGGTGGGGGTGCAGCCATCCAGTCCCCACTGACACGTATGTAACAGTTCCTTGCCAGCCTTGGTGCACCCACCTGGCATACCCTCCATGAAGCAGAACCCAGCATTGTTGAGGTGGGTGGCACCCAACCAATGTCTGAGGAGCATGCAGGTAAGGCCAAAGTGCACAAAACTAGAAGAGTGTTAATTCTACATTTCTATCTGTAGAGAATCTGCATGCATATATCAGAGAAGATAGTCTGTAGCTGGAGTTTAGTAATGCACAGATGTGCACATCTATAGTGTTGGGCTGCATATTCTGTAGTATTGCTGTTTATTCTGTTAATGTTCTCAAATGCTGCTTCCACCCTGTAGCAATGCCACATGAGTGGCTACTGAAGTTAATTATCTCCCACAGCTATGTAGGTCCCTCAGGTATACAACTGGGGCAGCAGCCTGGGCTGGTGAGTATGAGATTATTTTGTTCAGGTTTGCCAATACACCAGCCATGTTAAGCCCATGCTATATGCCCTGTACACATTTATCACACCTACCTATAATCCCCGATGTACATGGTCAGTTTTGTTGGTGTTAACTGCACAGCATCACAGTGGTCATCATGGTGAAGGGTAGGTAGGAGTCCTGCAGTATACCTCACAACCCATCAGTGCAAGATGTGTGGATACAGACAAGCAAAATAGTGGGACAAATGGCCTACAGTAGGGACATGTATGAAACATAACCCTCATACAAGAGTGTCCACACCCCTATGATGGTGTCAACTGTTCCTGATATATATACAATGACAGAGCACAATAACAAATTCCACACCTTTTACAACATGTAATGTGCACCTAACATGTGCAATTAATGTATAAAATAGAATCATATGTTAGGACAACAAATAGGGGGTTTACAAACCTTACAATACACTGGAAGCATATGTGTGCACACACTCCAATTAACATATTGTGGAGGCAGCTTGTGATGTACTGACAGCATTCACTCTTCTGCAGTACACACCTGCTATCAAGTACAGGCCTTTAAGCCACACCATGTAATGGTCTGCTGACCGAGAAGTATGTCCATGACAATTGGCCAGTTACTTGCAACACAGGCAGCCATGGCTTGCAGGCATCTTCCAAGGCATGACATGGATCCCATATCTGAAAGGAAGTAGTCAGAAGTAGGGTAAAATGACATTACCTCACCATTCCTTGGCAAACAGTGCAGACAGATATTATTAAATATGGGACAACAATGATGTTGACAAGACACAGATGGCCATCCAATGCAGATGACAATACATAGTGCAAACTGGTCAGGGAGGCTACTCAGATACATGCAGCAGTACTGAGGCAGTTGCACAAATGTCTAGCAAGTCCTGCCTGTGTATTACCTGTGTCAACAATTGCTTGGAGTCTGCATAAATGTGCCCTATAGGTTAGGATAAGTAGATGGGAGATTTATCCCACAAGAAACATCATCCAGGCCTCTGTACAGGTAGTAAAAGCATGACCTCAGGTCTTTCAAAGGCATGTGTTGCAATGTTTAATGGTGTCATGAGACTAAGGCTCAAACCTACAGACAGTAGTCCTAAAGTTACGTGTGGTGCACAAGCAGCAGCTCACATCACATCAGGAACACCATCCCCAACTTGAAGGTTGCTGGTGCCAGTGTACACCTTTACGGTTGCTGTTCATTACCTGAGAGTAGGCCTGTAGACATGATGGAGTGAATGTGGAACACTGCAAACTAACACTCATGTGTAGGCCACAGTTGTCAGGCATCTGCAATAAGGCTGAGGAAGGGGCGGGGTATCAGCTTCAAATACAACAGTAAACTGAAGCATACATCCAAAGCTAGCTATGAATGGCTGTGTCTTAACACATTCAAGGTTCTGAATTGGCTCAAACATAACACACATGCTACAGCAATACTGAAGTCCCTGTCTGACTTCCCCTGGGCTATGCACATGAGCTAGCCTTGCAATCTGGCAGAATTGTGGTACTCTTGTAGGGAAGATGGATCTAATTATGCAAAGGCAAGGATGTGCCATGCTACTGTGCCCCTTCCAGGAATAGTGACTGCTGTATTTCAGTTAGCAGGTGCTTCAACAAACCATTGGCTTAAGGGTGTACACAGTTATGCACCCCAAATATGGTACACATCTCAGTCAGCATCTCCATGAATGACAGTCATCTGATGCAGGATTGGATTGCATAGGTCATATGTCACATATCAGGTGTGTGTAATGTTTATGACTGCAGTAATGTGGCCCCATTGCATATCATAGAAGAGGCTGCCATGTCAACAGAGGTGTGTATGATCCTGACATCCACATAAGGCTTGAAAGGTCATCAGTGTACACAGATGTTATTGCACATACATCAACTGATGATGATGAGATCTGGGAATCAAATGTCAGTCATTCATTACTGAAATCCATTATCATATCATCCCTGTCATGTGTCAGGCAAACACATAGGGGTTGTGAAGAACAGAGCAAACATATCTGATACACATCTAACACATTCAGCAATGATTTATATAGTTGTGAGGTATGGTGTACAGTGCATGCCAGTGTGCTGTACAGGTGCAGAGCATTAATGTGTACATGGGTGCTGTGTGCCCCAGGGGAAGATGCATCACCTACTAACATGACTTGTGCGTCCCACATATGTATATTGTCTGTAACCAGGATTTACAATGGCTGCACTGCCTAATACTGAGTGCCCATATGTCATGCATGTCAATTGTCGAGTACTGAGATCTGTGTAATATGTTTTTGCCACCTCACCTGAAAGTGTGTATGTGTGAAGACATAAACCATAATGTACAGGTCTTAATTTAAATTTCTTGTCTGCCCCTCACTGGTGGTGAGGTGGGTCAGAGTCCCTCCTGCAGGCAAACTGATGTTAGTGTCCATACAGACTCTGACAATGATGATAGGCACAGGCAGGGTTATCAAGGGCTGAATCTGTGCCATTGGTTAACATCCCACTTTTATCCACCCCATCCACCCACACAGTCACAATACCCATATATATCCCATCACCAGTGGCCATAGATAAGGGAAAGTTGGTGGGTGGTGGCATGGGACAGGAAAGTTTGGGGACTCTGACAGGTGTGTCTGTACACAGCAGCTATAGCAAGATGACCGTCGAGGTACCACACGGGCAGATGTACAGGGGTGCTCGTAGGAGGGCTGCTGGCCATCATGCCCCTGGCAGAAGTGCCACAGCAGGTGTCACCAAATGCATGTTTCAGGCCATCATGCAGGCACAGGCACGTATGTAACGTTACACCAGAGATAGTCTGAGGTTCCAAAGGCTAGTCTTCCTGCTGTACGTGACAACATCAGTGATCTTGCAGGTGCCCACGGTTATTTTGCAGAGGTCATGGATAGACGGTTGGGTAAGATGGTGGGAATCCTTGACTGTGTGGTGTCTGTGGAAGAGCATGTGGTGGAAGTAGGGCATCAGCCACGTAGACATAGGTCAGCAATACCAACAGGTGGAGGTCTATGTGGGCTTGCAACAACTCATGGCCACTGCCGAAGGGGCAGTACCAGCACTGCAGGGGGGTGCTGTCCACACCACAATGCAGCAGGTCACATGCACGTGGTCCTGGCCGATCCCAACAGAGATGCAGATCCAGTGGACAATTGTCATCGTTGGGGGAGAGTACCATATCTTGGCTTCTGCCGAGTGGCGCCCTTGCAATCCCTGGAAAACGCAGTTCCCATGTCTGTGGACAGACAAGGTGAACTGTACACCCTGCCATGTATGGTCCACAGCTGTCCAACATACACCTGTATAGGCCAGCCACATGGCAAAACTGTGTGCATACATACACACACACATCACCAACACAGCTAGGGCACCTCCATAACTACACACACCACGTCTGCACAGGCCATTTAATAAAGAACCCCCTAACCCACACACATGATATCAGCCAAATGGCTCAGCCTAGGCCTCTGGCAAACCCATACTGCATATAACCTGGGATACAACCCAAGTATGAAACACATACAAAGAGAAAAGATGGTGGTACTGCCCATGTATACTCAGGTGTCCCATACAGTATACTTACACCCCTTGCTACTGTAATGACAGCACATAGAAGAATGTTATGTACACGGAATTAAATACACTTATTAAAGATGTCATTACCCTGCTATTTTATCATACTGGAATGTGATCACTGGTTACCAGGGCTGGGCTGTGCTTAGCAGGTGTAAGCATTGCTTAAATGTAAATGCTAAGCACATTTGTGCACTGGTAAGCAAAGCCTACATGTTGTAAGCGCTTATTCATTTAATTGTATGTTAGCACCACTTACTGTCAGGCAAACCCACTTAAAGCTGCTCAAAACTGCCTTAACCACTCTGTATCCAACAGTTCTTGTTATGCCTAGCACAAAATAAACAGCCCTTGCAGCTCTTGAACCCAGGACCCTGCACACTGTATTCACAGCAGTTAACCACTAAGCCATCTGAGCTGTTAAGATGTCTGTTGTTTTTTACAAATATATCATGCAGTACACATACTGAATAGTAGTGAACTGCTTTGACTACTACAATTGTTTACTACTTGCAAGTGAAAATAGTGTTGAGTCAGTCACGTTCTTATATGTAAATATACACATATCAGATTAATATGGTGGGATACATCTGAGAAGGTATATACTGTTTATACATATGTATGTGTGTATATATATATATGTATATATATATATATATACATATATATATATATATATATATATATATATGTATATATATACATAAATACATATACATATTCATACACACACACACACACACATATATATATATATATATATATATATATATGTATATATTTCTATATCTCTCTATCTCTGTGTGTGAGTGTATATATGTATATATATATTTTTTTTTGTGTGTATATTTAACACATGCCCATGACATGTAGTGGAGTCATACCTCAGCACCATAACTCTCAACCTCTTAGCGCAAGGGAACGTAATGTATGTATTGCAGTTATAAATGTAGAATGTTGCTACAGTGACAGGGTTTGTGTCAACATACATGTTGTGAAGGAAGGCTCTTCTGAAACTGACATGTATGCCATCAGTTACTGACAGACATCATAAAATCATCATAGTGACGTACCACACAAATCACAGTAATGATCCTGTGGAATACAGAAGAAATATGAGCAATAAACTTGGACAGTCTGAAACAATCTGCTCAGTCAGAGGTATACACAAAACACCTTAGTGCAAGAAATGTGGAAGAAGCCTGACAAAGGGGATGTTTAAAGCCATGAAAATGGGGATATATCAGAAATACTGGACTAGATAAGCTCACACAGTTGATGCATTCACACCCTCCTGTCTGTTCTAACACATATTAACTGGAGAAGCAGAGGACCCAAGCCACATACTTCACACTAGTTAGTGACATACATCTTCGCACCAGCCCACTGCTTTGTCAGAAATACACAACATATATGGTGGGCAGGCAACAAACAGTACATCTGACACATATCTGGACACAACATCATACTAGGGTAAATACACTGAGCTGCTAGGCATGTCACCAAGCACTGTATACACTATGGGCAGACTGGCACAACACTAACCCAGTTTACCTATGGGGGAATACACATGTAATTGCAAATATAGCAGGCACAACAGTCGTGTAACAGCATGGAGTAACAGACCATTGTGAAAGTGCATACCCAGAACCAGTCTCAACACAGTCACAGTCACATAATGGTAAGCCTAAGTAATAGTACAGTCTATGGCCTGTGTGAACAAAAGTCACCAACATGTTTGCCACTCACACACTAACCCTACATATACTGGCCCAATTCACAGCATAGTCTGACGCCTGACTGTGGTATGGTATATGTCTCAGTCTGGCCATACAAACATATAAGCTGATAGGGTATCAGAAAATGCAGCAGCAAGCAATGTCAGATGGAACAGGACCAAGTACACTGACATCTACTCCAGTCTGTACACAGGCCAAATAACATGATCACAATACACTGCTACATAATACAGACACTCTGTCAACAATCAACATAAGTACACAGACCTCACTACTGTACAGACTACAACAGAATGTCCAGGTTGTGTCCTCAACTATTAGGCCTCCTATACATTACATGTCTGGCACTCTGATATATCACTGGCTTGATATTAGGAATTACATCAGAAAATAATGGAATACTGTACATATCCACCTTTTCCTGCATGACATATGAATAAAGGGTGGCAGACATGGGGGACAGAGGCACAAACACAGGGCCAATATTGACATATTGTAGTTATAAAGTGAGAACATTGCTGGTGTAACATGGTTTGTTGTGACACATCTCTTCTCAGGGATATGAAGTCAGTAACACACATGGATGTTACCATTTACTGACTACAATCATCAGACTATGCTACTGCATTTACAAAGACAGAAAATGTGTGAGTAACACACCAAATCTAAGACTCCAAACTCTGGCCAGTCTGCAGATAGCCCTACAGGTGAGAGTTTTCTCAAACACATAACACTGTCATGCCAAACGTTAAATCATGCAGAACAGCCATATCCACACAAACCCTGTTAAACCAACATTACTTCAAATGTACAACAGTAATGCTTACATTCTGTTCCCATGTCTGGAACATCCCCTCCAGTTTGCTGGCCTATCTCAACAGTGTTTGTTGTAAGAGGTATTTCTAACTACGCTATGTGATGCTGTTTGTCACACACCCACATGAAGTCCTGCTCACAGTGAAGGAGAAGGGCCAACACCCACTTGCAGTGCTTACTTATAGGAGTCTGTTTCCATGCAATTAGCTATAGGACTGATACAATAGGTGTTCCACATGCAATTAGCAAGTGGAGGACTCCAATTCATGCACAGGCCATCAGCTGATCATGAGCATTACCTACCAAAGTCAAGCTGCTGCCTATGCAAAACAGATGCATTTTTCCACATCTACCAGGGGGGGGGGCAGAGGGAAAGAAAGAAAGATAGGAAGAGAGAAAGAGCCAAGCATGTTTGTGTATGATCCATGGGTGGAAAGAGGTCTCTGGGTATTACAATGGCTGCCTATATAAAAATGTATGGCTGTGGATTGTCTACAACAACCTCTACAGTGTTTGACAACTGTTGGCCTTGTAATGTGACATTGGGACATATGGGTCCTCAATATAAACATGTAGCAAAACCCACCCTGCAATGGATCTTGTTATTTACACAACCACACCAACACCCACGCAGGATACTGATGACACACTCTCTCTCTCTCTCTCTCTCTCTCACACACACACACACACACACACACACACACACACACACACACACACACACACACACACACTTCCCAGTACTGTGTTTCAAACCTCTACCTATCTATGTGTTGGTACAATAGTTTTACACAGTTATAACAAGCACCACAGAACTTATATGTTGGAAAGCTATCCAAAGGTATCTTTGAAGGTGAGTGACATCAGTTGCAGAGCTAAATGAGGGGTAAGGGAAGTGTAGTAAGTGTGAATGACCACAAAATCAGGTGTCAACAAAGACTCACACACTCTCATACACAAACACACACATTACCACAGTTGCCAGGACCAGGATTAGAACTCCTACCTAATTAATTTGCTACACTATGGTATTACACAGTTATCACAAGCACCATGGAGCTTATATGTTGGAGAGCTGTCTGAAGGTATCATTGAAGGTGAGTGACATCAGCTGCAGAGCAGGTGTCAATAAATACACACACACTCTCACAAACAAACACACACATTATCACAGTTGCCAGGACCAGGATTAGAACTCCTACCTAATTAGTTTGCTATACTACAGTATTATGCAATTATCACAAGTGTCATGGAGTTTACAGGGCTGAGACTTGGCCAAAGGGTTATTTCAAGGTGATTGGCATCAGCAGGAGTGCTAAAGTATGGAATGGCAGGTGTAGTGAGTGTGAATGGCCTCAAAATCATTCATCTCCGCACACACACACACACCATCACAGTTTCCATGTCTGGGATTAGAACTTCTACCTAACTAGTTTGCTACACTACAGTATTACACAGTTGTCAAGGAGCTTATAGGGCTGAGCAGGCATGCTACAATGGGCAATGGCAGGTGTAGTGAGTGTGAATGACCTCAAAATCATTCATTTCTACACACACAAACACAATCACAGTTGCCATGTCTGGTATTAGAACTCCTACCTAACTAGTTTCCTATATTACAATATCACACAGTTATCACAAGCACAACTGAGCTTATGTGGCTCAGATTTGGCCAAAGAGTTATTTCAAGGTGACTGACATCAGCAGGTGTGCTAAAGTAGGGGAATGGCAGGTGTAGTGAGTGTGAATGTCCTTAAAATCATTCATCTACACACACACACACACACACACACACACACACACACACACACACACACACACACACACACAAAATCACAGTTGCCATGTCTGTGATTAGAACTTCTACCTAGCTAGTTTGCTACACTATGGTATTATGCAGTTATCGCAAGCGCCACAAAGCTTATAGAGCTGAGACTTGGCCAGAGGGTTATTTCAAGGTGACTGACATCAGCAGGCATGCTAAAGTGGGCAATGGCAGGTATAGTGAGTGTGAATGGCCTCAAAATCATTCATCTCCACACACACACTATCACAGTTCCCATGTCTGGGATTAGAACTCCTATCTAACTAGTTTTCTACACTACAGTATTACACAGTTGCCACAGAGCTTATAGTGCTGAGCAGGCATGCTAAAGTGGGCAATGGCATGTGTAGTGAGTGTAAATGGCCTCAAAAACATTCATTTCCACACACACATAGACACACAATCACAGTTGCCATGACTGGGATTACAACTCCTACCTAACTAAAAAGTAATGTCTTTCAGCTTTTCCTGGTTAGGGGTCACCACAGCGGAACTCCAGTCTGCTAATGATTGGCAGTGGATTTGTACGGTGCCAAGTTGCCAGCCTGATGCCCAACCTTCAAAGAATGCACACCCATTCATGCACGCACTGACCTGCATGTCTTTAAATGTCACTTGACCATGGGGAGGACATGCAGACCCCACACAGAAGGCACTCCAGCTGAGAATCAAACAGGAGAACCTCTTGCTGTGAGGCAACAACGCTAACCGCTGCACCACTGCGGCTTTCACAACTCCTACCTAACTATTTTGCTATATTACAATATCACACAGTTATCACAAGCACCACATAGCTTATAGGGCTGATATTTGGCTAAAGTGTTATTTTAAGGTGACTGACATCAACAGGTGTGCTAAAGTAGGGGATTGGCAGGTGTAGTGAGTGTGAATGACCTCAAAATCATTCATTGGCTATAGGAATGATACAACAGGTGTTCCACATGCAATTAGCAAGTGGAGGACTCCAATTCATGCACAGGCCATCGGATGATCATGAGCATTACCTACCAAAGTCAAGCTGCTGCCTATGCAAAACAGATGTATTTTCCACATCTACCAGAGAGGGTGGAGAGAGAGAGAGAGAGAGACAGAGGGAAAGAAAGAAAGATAGGAAGAGAGAAAGAAACAAGCATGTTTGTGTATGATCCGTGGGTGGAGAGAGGTCTCTGGGTATTATAATGGTTGCCTATATATAAATGTATGGTTGTGAATTGTCTGCAACAACCTCTACAGTGTTTGACAACTGTTGGCCTTGTAATGTGACATTGGGACATATGGGTCCTCAATATGAAAATGTAGCAAAACCCACCCTGCAATGTATCTTATTTACACAATCACATCAACACCCACACAGGATACTGATGACACACACTCTCTCTCTCTCTCTCTCACACACACACACACACACACACACACACACACACACACACACACACACACACACACACACACACACATCCACACACACACACTTGCCATGTCTGGGATTAGAACTCCTACCTAACAAGTTTGCTACACTACAGTATTATACAGTTATTGCAAGCACCACGGAGCTTATAGGGCTGAGACTTGGCCAAAGGGTTATTGCAAGGTGACTGACATCAGCAGGAGTGCTAACATGGGAAATGGGAAGTGCAGTGTGTGTGAATGAGCCATAAATCATTCCTCTGGAAACACACACACACACACACACACACACACACACACACACAATCAGTCACACACAACTTTACTTTTGGCAGGACTGAGTATAGAAATGCTACATGAATACTGATTTGTATTATTGTGTTACACAGTTATCACAAGCACCACAGACACTATAGGATTGTGGGCTACCAAAAGGAATGCCTACAGTGATTGTCATCAGCATATCATGTGATATCAGCCAATTGTATGTATAGTGGGTGGGACAGGCCTCGTAATGGAATTTTATCTGTCACTGTCTCTCTCTTCCCCACATCTCTGTATGTGTATGTGTGACATATTATAGTGTGTTGACCTTGGTTATGTGTGAGTATTCCTATCCAATGTGTGTGTGAAGCATAAATGGTGTACAATTTGGTGTGGGTGCACAAGCATCTGCAAATGACAGATATTTATAGTCCACTGTGTTGTCAGACATGGGCTTCATTTCTCTAAGTGTAGGAGCATGCCCAGTATGACCTTCTGTATTGAGTGTGTGAATCCACTCCAGGTAGGGTTGTACTCCAGTCCATGGTTTGGTGTTCTCAACCTACAGATAGCAACCTGTTTCTGCAGGATATATGTAGATAGGTTGACAATATGGATTCACAATGGGTGACAGATATGGTGGATACTATAAATAACTATTGCTGTCTGTGCTGCTTGTGTTACATGGTTGGTGTTAACAGAAATATTCAGACATATGTCCTTTTTTACACTGTGATGTCTTATTTCATCGATTACTGACAGATATAAGTATTTGCTCACAGTTATTTACTGGGAAATACAATATGAATGAAACTGAGTCCAGTATTGTGGTCCGGAGCCTACACATTCTTGCACATTCCTGCCATTCTGGAGGCATAGCTACAGACACTTGCTGATGGGTCTGTGTAAATGGTCCAGCACCTTGGTAGTATGGTGGCCGAGGATCCCTTTCTTGTACATATATTGAATTAACAGAATGGCTATATCCTGCTGTGGCCATACCTCTCAACTGTACAGATTCACCCAGGTTACCCAGAGGCAGGGGTCATATATCTGGTCAGTTCCCTTTCATATTGTGGTTTATGAGCAGGTTTGTAGCCACCCATTACTGGGTTTTCAGGCAGGGGTAATATAGGCACGTCAGAGTTTCAGACTTTACACACTCCATGACGTCCATGCGTCTACACCCCCCACTCTGTTATTCTATCCTTGTCCTAACATTATGCAAATGATATCTGGGAAGTATCCCTATAGTTGGCCCTTCATTCCAGCGGTATTTATGGATTGGTCCACAGTTCATGCAGTAAGACATGGGGGGGCATGCTACTGGGATTTGACAGCATGGCCTTGCTATTGTGTTCTGTTGACCATGTTAGTTTGTTAGGTGGGACCCCATAGGATATTATATGTTGCCACTACAGGTGAGGCATAGGCCTTTGACAAAGGACTATAGGCCATTTGGTAGTGATGCAGGCCATTTGTAGCAGGCCAGTGCATTCTATCACTCCTACATTCCCAGGCTGTGAGCCAGTGAATTCTCCTGGGGTGACAGGGTAAGAGTGCAAGGTGTTAATGGCAATAGTTCCTGTACATATTGACCCGTTGGTCTGGATGCAGGCAGGGTGCTGCTTACAGTTAGGGACACACCTCCATAGGACACCTCTTTAGCATGCTGCATTCTGTGGGTATTTCTATACAGAAGTGGGGTCATACTGTACTCATTCCCAACAGCAAGGATATGACCTGTGATAAACCTGTGGCTGATGGTGAGGAGAGCTGAGTGCATGTGTGATATGGAAGCTACTTGCAACTGACTCACAGGTATACCTGGGACATTCCCCTTATGCTGCCTTGTGCAGGGACATATGAAGTCTCTAATTACTTCATAACTGTGCCTTTTGTGGTCTGCCAGTGATTGTCCAGATTACATCAGTATTCCATACTACATGGATAATGGATGTGCTGCTAACCTGTATGTACAATTCTAAAGTAGTGTGTAGTTGACAGTTACATTTTATGCACTCTGTCTAGGGTACTTCCACCTGTGTACTGTGTGTATGTATGTGCCCACATTCATGGCATGTCCATCTTTCAGATGGTGACAGATACTGACATCTGGACAGTGAGTATGGATGACTGCTGACATGAGTATTGCTGAGAAGCATTGTCTTTGGCACTGCAGTTTTTGGAACATGGCCCTGCCATCCATAGTACTGCCCACAGGCCACTAAGACACAACCCTCCATGCCTACATGCTGACCACTTCCACACAATGTTGAACAAATGACAACCTAACACATGGACCCCTGCATATTGTACACATGCAACAATCTATCCTGTAGATTGGGCCAGCTCGGGTAATCTGTGCTCCACTGTTATTACACCTCACACTTACATGTTACTGCATTTCTATATAGGATTGTGGGTGGGGGGCACACCTGATGACTTTAAACATTTGCTATGATGTACTGGTATTTCAGGTACTCTGTTGGCTTCCATTTCATTTTGTATTCGGACCTATCATGCAGACTGGAGGCATATCTGTAGAGTACATATATTTTATTGACCTACATTTCAGTTTCAAACTTCTTACCCTTCAAAACTAACATCCAACTGCCAGACCTGTTGTAGTCTGTTTGTGTAGGTCTGGAGTGGGGCTGTTAATCATTGTCATCAACTGGAGGCCTTAGACCAGCCTTTCTTTATGATCATCTACACCTGTCTTGCTGGCTGAGGCTGGTGATGGGTATGTGAGCCTCACTGACATGCATGTGTGTGTCCTATGGACACACATTTGAGCCACCACATGTACTGGAGTGGGATTTGCCACCTTGTCTAGTACTGCATAGTATGTTGACAGCAGTATTTGTTATGGATTTCATGCTGCCCATATAGGTGTCCACTATCTGCTCCCATCCCATTCAGCCACCCGATTCCCTTGCATGCTCACGTCCATACCATAGATACAACTATCAGAACATGCTACTCCATTCAGCAATTGATAAGAAGACTGACTTACCTTGTGGCTGTGCCAGTATTGAGGATGGTGCTGGAGGACTGACTATGTTGGATGCACATATTACACTGCCTATACACAGTAAAGCACAGGTAGTGTCATGTTTAGCATCCCTTTTACTGTATGTGCGAGTCAGAGAGAGGTGTCATTCCCTGGGTCCCTACCGTGTCAGTGTATGTGCTATGCATTGTCTCTTTGCCAAGGCCTTGGCATACTGGGCATGTCTCCTTCTGCCTACATGGGCAGGCTCAGGTAGTTCCTCCTACAAGTCCCTCTGTACCTCTGATGGCCTTGGCAATGGTGGGGGCTGTGTGGCCTTGCCCCATGCTGTTCCTGCTGCAGCAGTTTCAACAGGATCATATTGTGTAGCATGGCACATACTATGAACATTTGTGTACATGTAACTGGAGAGTAATGCAAGGATCAACTGGATATATTCAGGCAGCGGAACCATGACTTGAGCATCCCAAACACATGCTCTATTATTATTCTGGTTTGTGTGTGTGCCTCATTATAGAGTTCTTGTTCAGGTGTTTGTGCATTTCTGAGGGGTGTCATCAGCCACGGTGCCAGTGTATAGCCAACATCCCCCACTAGGTGGCCATATGGGATGTCCCCAGTGGGAAATGACTGGTACAACTGTGTCATATGCCAGACGTGGGAGTCTTGATAGCTTCCAGGGCTGCCAGCACACATGTTCAAGATAATGCCCTGGGCATTGCACATGACCTGGCAGTTGATGGAGGGGAAGCCCTTGCAGTTTATGTAGACCCTACCCCACTCACTGGGTAGTGCTTTGATGTGTATGTGCATGCAGTCTATAGCACCCACTACCTCAGGGTATTCTGCTATTTGGTAGAAGAGACACATATTGCTTGTCAATGCCTCATGGGTGTTGAGGAAATATATGTGCTCATTGGCATGTGCTGACATGGCATCCAGGAAGTGGTGGAGTACCCTGATGCTGATGCCTGTGAGATCCCCATGATATCCCCAGTTGCCCTATGTAAGGTACCTGTGGCTAGCATTCTTAAGCCTACACATACCTTGATATCCACTGGGATGAGTTCCCCTCTGTGGGTTCTGTGTGTGAGGCGTGGCTGGCACAGCTCAACTATATATATATTGCTGTAGAATGTCCCTGTCCACCCTATAGTGCTCCACTATCTCCAACTCATGTAGCCATTGGTAGGTTACCCTGGGTCTGTACATCTTCTCCTTCTCCTCACCGTGGGTTGGTCATCAGCATTCACATCCTCACCAACCTCAGCCTCTTACACATATTGACGTATGAGAGTGACAACAGCCCCTAACATTTTGTTAGTTTTGTCAGGTAAAATTTCCCTTGTTTGTGTACACTGGTGTTGTAGAGTTTGTGGGAAAAAAACAGACTGGAAGGTGTTTGCATAGTTTATAGTAGTATGCTAGGCTGTTCCATGTGTAATTGGCTGATTCTGATACATTTCACCTGCCAGCTATGCTAGTTCTTCTTGATTGCCTTCCTACTGCTGTTTTCCCTTCCCATTGCCTTCCCATTTAAGCCCCAAGGCACGGCTCGCATACCCAGTGCTCAGATGTAAACAGAGCGGGTTCCTATCAGTTCATCAAAACTTCAGCAGTTTGAACACCATATGTTCAAACTGTGATGTTCAAAAACTGATTATCATGAAGCAGCAGAACGCCAAATTCTTTCTCAGGGAAACCCGAACAGAGCTGCTATTTCCTGTTTTGTCTTTTATTTTGTTGAAAACCTGATGCGCGGCACACACACCCATTTAAGCAATGTAAACATTATTAGGCAGCCTCAGAAACACCCCCTTACATAGCTGTGCTTAACTAAGGGCAAACACGGGCCACAGAGCTCCAATAAGCTTACAGCATGCATGACACTCCCCCTTATGAGGTTATCCACCTCTTATACAATGGTGTTGCTGCACCTACACAGTTGGGTGCAAGCTAACACTGAGAGGAAATCTGTGATTCAGTATCAATTCCCTCATTTGCATAAAACAGAATGCTAATTCATAGTTACCACATTCACACTCAGCCTTCCCCCTTAGCAACCACTATTCCCTGGTATTGTTGTCTTATGCATGCCAGTGACTATTATGGAAAAATGCTGGTTTGGGTTTAGAAGCTTATTTCCAACTTTTTTCTTACATGCCTCCTTTTTGTAATTTGCAGAAATGTATTCGGTTAGTGACCGAATACATTTCTGTAGGTTACACTATTCCTGCACAGACACCTGCCTGTTTCCTGGATCACTAATTCACCTCGTTTGCATGGTTTTCACCAACAAATGAGGTAATTAGGATATAGCAGTGGTGTCAATACAGGAATAGTGTAGGAGCGCTCGTGCACGTCCCGGGAGCTCGTTCCTGGATTGTTCATCAGCCATATTGCATGCAGCAGCTCTTGCACTATACCTGCACTCCATGCAGAGCTTGCTGAACCAAGGGGAAAGTTTTTGAGGATAGTATATATGGTATTAAAGGGAAAGGGTATCAGGAAATATTAATGATTGTTAGGGAAATAGTAGATGATATAAGAAAACAAAGAAAGGAAAAATATTAATAGGTGATATAAAGCTTTCAATACAATAGATGATGAAGTGTTATGGGAAATTTTGAAAAGTTATAATCTAAGTAAACAATTGCAGAAATTAATAAAATCATATTAAGTGAGGAAATAGAGATGAATAGAGGTTTAAAGCAAGGATCTTTTACGAGAAGTGCTTTATTTGTCATGGTTATGAATTGTATAGTAACAAGGATAAATGAAGATATGAAGGAGGCAAAGTATATACAGAATGAAGGTATTGAGTATTAAGTTATTATGCCATATGCAGATGATGTGATTCTCATAACTAAGAATAATAAAATGATGGAAAACGTAATTATTAGAACATGATTATTTTCAGAGTATAGGAATGTTTTTGAATACTAGGAAAAGTAAAGGATTTGGTTTAAAAGAAGTGATAAGGAGAATTAAATTTGGAATAGAAGAAATTTCTATTTTGGGAATAACATTTGATCCCATTGAAGTTGTTAAGGAACAATGGATTAAAATTCTAAGGGAACTGATAGAGTTGACTATCACATGGAGCAAATATAGACTACCTTAAATAAAATTATTGAATTAATGTTTATATTTATTTGGGGTTCCAAGTTAAACTCATTAAAAGAGAAGTCTTATATATGGATAGGGATGAAGGAAGTTTAAGTTTATTGAGTCCTGTAGATTATGGCACCTCCTTAAATTTACACAGAGTACTTAAATGGATTAATGGAGATGCAAATGATTATATACAAAATTGTTTAAGACAAATTATAACAGAGAACAGGATCTAATAAGACTGAATAAAAGAGAAGGAGAATGGAGGAATGAAGAAATGCAAAGCTATAAAGACAAAAATTGGGAAATTGCATATAGATAAAGTAGAAAATAATAGGAGAATATGGCATACAAATATAATGCTAGACAATTATCATGTTAATCTATAGAAGAGTATGACAGTAGAACAAATTAAAGGAATAAAGCAAAGAAATGTTTGGTGCGTGAAAAAATGAGGAATGCCAAGATTTTTTATGGAGATTACAAATGAATAAATTACTCGGCAAATCAAATATGCCTTATAAAAAATAGATGAAAGGGTATATCTTTACTGCAAGTAATTACAGACTACAGAGCATGTTTTCTTTAATATTTAACAGGGTTAGAAAATTATGGGAAAAGCTAATAGAAAAGAAAGTTCTGAATGGATTTTTAAGATTATACACAATTGAATATGAAAATGATTGAACATGGATTTTATGAAGGTTTGGATAAAGAAAATGTTAAAGGGTTGGAAAAAAAATCATTTGTATTGTTTGCGTTATTTGGAATCAAAGACTGAATGTGATTATGTTTAATGGTAATTGGATTATTCCAAATATATTAAGGAAAATTAAGAGGTGGTTATGAAAAAATGAGTGAGGGTTGATAGGTATATGATACGGAATTCTGAAGAGTTGAATGTATAACTTTTTTCTGCAAATATGTTAATTTTTTTTACTTTGCATATATTTGTTTAACAAAGTACTCCTACTCTTCAATAGGTGCCATTGCATCTTTTACATCCACCTGAACTACTGCCAACTCAAGCAGATGGGACCTTGGTTTAACATCTCCTCCAAAGGAAGGCACGCCCAGGAGTGCAGCTCCCCTTTATGCTGCACAGTAGTGTCAGCCATCAATCTACATGGTGTAGCAAGAGACCACACAGCCGTTTGCACCAAAGGTGAGAGTGTTACCAGATGCACCACTGACATTGTATGCACAAGCTACTTATTGCATACACAAATTATTTATTGCTGTTTACCCTGTCTTTTTATCCACTATGAAGCACATTATTTTAATGTTTTTCAGCTGCATTATTTTATTTTTATTTTATCTTACATTGTTTTACATTTTTTACTGGGAAAGTCGGACTGGACACGTCCTTTTTCAGCGGAGGACAGGGAGAAAAGCTCAACATTGAGCATACAGACGTAACAATACAAAGTCAATGTAGTATAAGGTGTTAGTTACAAATTTAGGATAATTCAGTTTATACATTAAAAGCTAGGAATTTTCTAACAAATAAAATTCAGTGGATTATTATAACAGACTTTGCCATACAGTAGGAGAATGGACCATCCAAGGATCCTAGTGAATGCATGCCAAAATGAATTCATTGTTTGTTTGTGTCTTTCGGCTTTTCCCGGTTAGGGGTCGCCACAGCGGAACTCTGGTCTGCTAATGATTGGCAGTAGATTTTTACGTACTGGCTTGCCGGGCCTAACGCACAACCTTCAACGAAGGAATGCCCATTCACGCATGTCGCTACACAGAAGACGCTCTAACTGAGATTCAAACGGGCAATGTATAACTGTGAGGCGACAATGCTATCGCAGCATCACCTTGTAAAAAATATAAAACAAGACTGTAGCAAGCATTTGTAACTTTTATTTCTCTCACCTTTTGTCTTTGAAAAACTAGGGCTTTTTCAACTTGTCTGCCTGTCTTCACATCTAATCTTTGAGCTTTGGGGTGCTTAAGTAACTTGCATAGTTTATTAAGAGGCAAAGGCAGAATGAACTGAACTTGATCCATAGAGTGTACCTTCTCCATGCTTTATTGGTACATCTACTAGGCTATACTGAACAAAGTAGCAGTTGCCTAATGGAAGTAAAATTCTGGACAAACAGTGATGAATAGGATTGAATCAACCAAATTATTTCTTGAAAAGTGTTTTCCGTCATTTCTGTACTGTTTACAGCTTTTGTGGTAGCATGATATTAAAATGAAAGTCAAAGTGGCAAGCATTACATGCCCTTGTGTTTCCAGGTCAAGTACAGAAATAAAGTAAAAAGGGAGAGTGAGAAGAAGGCAAAGAGAAATAGAGGGAGAAAAGACTAGTACTCATAGACGGCAGTTGTTTGTCTGCACAGTGCTACTATTCAAGACGGTCACTGCATGAAGTATCAGAGCTAATTATGCCAGTACTTGGCAGTGGATAGTGCCTGCATACTGACCAAAAGACTGCATAAGAAAAGAGAGATACAAAGAAAATTGGATAAACAGCATTAGGCTGCCATAAGGCAGTAGCAACACTGGAGTAACTCATATGGCTAAAGTATCTGATTCACAACTAAAGCAAGCTAGTTCAGCTAAGTCAACATGGTACTTACACATTTTATCACTACATCTAATGCCTGGCACATAAATGAATCACTGCATAACTAAGCATAGGGATCAACAAAAAGACCAATGTGGGTGTGCACAACACAGTGACAACAATGTTTAGCCTACCAATAGAGGGAAATGGGGTAGACAGGAAAGTATGAAAGGGAGACCAACAAGCAGAAGTAAACACAGAAGAGTAACCATAAAGTATAAAAGGTGGGGAGAAAGAAGAGTTTTTTTGCATGTAAGAGTCCATTTTGTAAGTTTTACAAAGGAAGTGGATAAAGTACTGTGGTATGGGCTGTGCATGGAAGAGAGGAAAAATGCAAGAGGCAGAGATACAAGCTTAATGTGCAAACACAGACAGACAGTCATGGTGCTCACACAAAAGGTATGGAGGGCAGTGGATATACACATACATACAGGGAGTAAACAACCAATAATTAAAGGTTGGAAAACAAACAAGGAATGGGGAATAACAAATGAATGAGGAAATAGACCAGGACTGGGAGAGTATGAGGCACTGGCATTGTTGGCTGGCCAATGCAAAAGGCAACAGAATCAGCCATTACTCACCTCAATACTTAAAGATGTGGACCAGTTACCCCCCCCCCCCCAACCAGGGCCAGCTGATCATGTCACTCTACCAGCTGAATCAGAAGATGTTTGATGTTTTCAGTGCTGGTGTACAGCTTTTGATGTAGTTATGCAGTGACCAACCTCCATACCTCATGTTGCACTTTCCTTGTCCACTTTCATGGAAGACGTCTACACCCCCTTCTGGGGAAGCAGACATGGAGGGCACTAGTGACTTCTCCAGCTCCCCAACAGCAGAAGGGCATTTACTCTTCCCTATTGAGAGGCAGTTCTGGATCCACTGGTAATCCAGTGCCAGATGCAGTGGCTGAAGACAATTGAGGTATGTCTCCCTCACAAGTTATTAACTCTTTAGTGCATGACAACAGAAGTACAATTTCAAAAGAGTAATATTATTTAAATGTAAACATTTCTAAAGAAAGAATCAGAACAACTGTGTTTTTGCAAGTGGGTAAGCATGTGTGTGTGTGTGTGTGTGTGTGTGTGTGTGTGTGTGTGTGTGTGTGTGCGTGTGTGTGCGTGTGTGTGTGTGTGTGCATGTGTGCGTGTGTGCGTGTGTGCGTGTGTGTGTGTGTGTGTGTGTGTGTGTGTGTGTGTGTGTGTGTGGTGCAATTGGTAGCACAAATTCTCCTTTGGTGCAGAAGGGTGTGGGTGGGTGATATTTCCACACCAGGTAGATGGATTGCTGACACTGTACATAGGGGTAGGTGCTGCAATTCAAAGTGTGTCATTCTTTGAGTGAGACATTAAAGCAATGTCCCATCTAACTGGGTTGGTGGTAATTCAGGTGGATGTAAAAGATCCCATGGCAACTACTAAAAAGAGTAGATGAAGTTCCCTGATGCCCTGGCCAAATTTCCTCTAGTAATATAAATATTACCTTGGGTCTCCCTTGAAAAGAAGCTGCCATCCTAATGGGATTAAACTGATAAATATTATATATATATATATATATATATATATATATATATATATATATTGTGACAACCGTGCCCTGGCCCAGCAATCAAGGAGCCTCAATCTCACCACTCACACCAGGGAGGTTGTTTCCTAGAAGAGGAAAGGAAAGGATAACCAATACACACAGTAAAGTACAATTTCCCTTAAGTGCACACAGAGATCACAGTCAGTCTGGGGCTGGTGGCTCCCTTGCTCACCAGGTCCCCAATAAGACTCACCACTGGCACAGCTATAGGGTCCAGGTCTCAGCCTAACTGGGCAAGCTAAAACCTCCAGTACCCTCTCTGTCCAACCAGTGCTTCGTGTCCCTGCCAAGTAGCTGACACACCACACACACACACACACACACACACACACACACACACACACACACACACACACACACACACACACACACACACACACACACACACACTTTGAGATAAGTATTTATACAACTTTGCAGACACTCCTGGGAAAGGCTGACACAGATTCTCCAACTATGCCTCTTTACCCAGACTATACAGTAGTAATTACTGCCACCACCCAGTTAATAATATCAGCTATTAAAAGGCCCTTAAAAAGGTGTCCAAGTATTACTGTGCAATATTAATATCCAATGTTAGCATGACTAACAGTCAAGGCTTACTTTAGAGTGGCCTTTTACAATAACCTCTTTAAATATGCAATGTACTCTAGAGCTTATCTCTACACAAATCAGCCACAGGTAGAAGGTTTTAAAAATATTTAATAATAAATAATTAAAACACAAGACAAAACTACTACACCACAGAGATATCTAACAGTTCACAGATCACACATAAACTTAAAATAATACAGTAGGACAGGTCTGATTTCAAAGAAAAATACCTAATTAATCTTTACTAGCTTTAGCTATTCCAACAAGAACTCACAGTGCTATAATTTACATGTGAGCATAAGGCAGAGTGCTGATAAGCGGATATCCAGATCAAAATGCTTCTAGTCTCTTGTGAGAAATAGTATTTAAACATTACTAACAAACATGTTTGCTGGGTCCCTCCCCAAATTACATCATTTTTGACACTTAGGTTTTCCCAGGCAAACAAACTGCATTATTTAGCAATCTAACACCTGCACAGAAACTTACAAAAATAGAAGACATTTCACATGTATATGCTAGCAGAAACCAGAGCAACAAGCACCTTCCACATCTAAATTCTAGTCATAAACGTTAGCCTTAAAACAATGGGCATGAACTCTTCATCCAGCCGCCCTGGAGCTGAATTCTAACATTAAAGAGATTCATAAGATCTTTTCAACTTAAAAAGACACATTTGAAATACTTGGCTTGGTTTTCCTTACAGCAGATGGCAATGTTGCAACAATCTTGATTTTACAGTGTTTTTTACATTTAAAAACACAAGCCTGTATTTTGCATTTATTTATGCAGTTGATAGAATTATGTATCAAATTCTATTTGACTAGGCTGGCAGCCTTCACCCATCTCTCCCCAATCATCACATCCCCCCCCCCCCGGGGAACTCAAGCAAGTTTTTCAAGTGCCCCTTGAGAAACATCGCTTGAGAGTGTCAGGTCTATCTGGGTGTACCTCACCCCATTCCCTGTCTTGAGAGCCCATCTTCATTGGCATTGCTACTCCCACTGCGGTGCTGCCCTGACATATCATATGCTTGCAACCCCAGACTCCATCTTAGCAACTTGGCATTTTGCTGACTGGCTCTGTTTAACCATGTTAGAGGGTGGTGATATGTCATCACAGTGAATTTTCCTCCATATAGATAAGCCTGAAGTTTTTGTAGTGCCCACACTATGGCTAGACATTCCTTTTCTACTGCTGCATAGCATTCCTCACTGGGTTTGAGCCTACGACTGAGATAAACCACTGGGTGCTCTTCTCCTTCTGAAGAAATCTGGCCAAGTACAGCCCCCACCCCATAGTTTGAAGCATCCACCTGCACAACAAAGTCTTTGCTGTAGTCTGGACTGGCTAACACAGGGGGCCCTCCCAAAGCTTCCTTAAGCTTCTGAAATGCCTGCTTACATGCTGGGGTCCACACTACCTTATCTGGCCTGTTCTTCCTTGTCAGGTCTATGAGGGGAGCAGCTGCAGTACTATAATTGGGAACAAACTTTCTGTAGTACCCTGCTGTCCCTAAGAATGCCCTCACCCGCTTTCTGGTAACAAGTGCAAGCCATGCCTGAATAGCTGCCACTTGTCAGGTTCTGGCCTTATCTTACCATTCCCCACTCTATGTCCTAGATAGGAGACCTCTGCCATACCCACCTGACAGTTGCTCAGCTTAATGGTCAACCCTGCCCTCTGTAGTCTGCCCAGCACCTCCCTGACATGCTGAAGGTGGTCTTGCCAGGAATGGCTGTAGATAGCAATATCATCCATGTAAGCAAGGGCAAACCCTCCTGCTCCTGCTAAGATATGATCTACCAGCCTCTGGAAAGTCACTGGGGCATTCTTCATCCCAAAGGGCATCATTGTGAACTCATACAAGCCAAAAGGAGTCACAAAGGCAGACTTCTCTCTAGCAGTGGGAGTCAAGGGCACATGCCAGCAATCCTTGGTAAGATCAATGGTTGTAAGATATTTAGCACCACCCAGCTGCTCTAGGGCATCATCTGTCCTAGGCATGGGGTAAGCATCCGACTCTGTGTGACTATTTAATTTCCTGTAATCCACACAGAACATTTGCTGCCATACATCTTTGGCACCAACACCATTGGTGATGCCCAAGGACTGCTGGATTCTTGAATCGCCCTAGTTCCAACATCTCCTGTACCTCTTCCTTCAGAGTCTGTTTAACTCTCTCAGGCACCCTATAAGGAGCCTGCCTGATAGGCCTTTGGGGTCCTGTATCCACCTGGTGCTGCACCAGGTGGGTGCTCCCTGGTTTCCCGGTGAAAATTCCCTCAAATTCCTGCAACACTGCTTGCATTTCTCGAATCTGGGTAGGAGATAGCTGCTGGGACATTGTTACCCCTTCCACCGAGGTGTCAGCCCGAGCCTCACTGAGGAGATCAGTCACAAGATATCTCTCAGACTCCTCCTGCAATCCACTGCAAATGCTCAGCACAAGGTCCTCCCTATCATGGTAAGGTTTCATCATGTTAACATGGTACAATCTGTGCCCCTGCCATCTGCCTAGCACTTCCACCATGTAGTTAACATCACTTGTTTTCTTACCACCTTGTAGGGCCCTCCCAAGCTGCTTGCAACTTGTTGTGTCTGACAGGAATGAGAACCATTACTTGCTGCCCCACAGCATACTCTCTAGCTTGAGCATTCCTGTCATACCACACCTTTTTCTGTTGTTCAGCTTCTGCCAGGTTCTCCTGGGCCAAGCCCATGAGTTCCCTGAGCCTTGTCCTGAGGGTTAGGATGTATGCCACAACAGATTCCTTGTGAGACTCACACTCACCTTCCCACTCATCTCAAATTAAATCTAGAGGTCCGCTCACCCTATGCCCACACAGCAACTCACAGGGTGAAAAACCTGTGGATTCCTGGGGAGCCTCTCTGTAAGCAAACAACAGATGGGGCAAATATTTGTCCCATTCCCTCTTAAACTGATCTGCAAATGCCCATAGCATGGACTTGATTGTAGAGTTTAACCTCTCAACAAGACCATTAGTCTGGGGATGGTAGGGGGTGGTCTTCATGTGCTTCACCCCACAGGACTTCCACAGACAAGCCAGCAGGTCTGACATAAAAATGGACATCTGTCAGACAGTATTTCCTTTGGGAAACCTACCCTGCTGAAAATCTCTAGCAAAGCATTTGCCACCTTCTCTGCCTCAATGGAGGACAAAGCCACTGCCTCAGGGTATCGTGTAGCATAATCTACAATCACTAGGATATACTTTTTCCCTGTGGAACTTGGGGTACTCAGAGGACCCACAATATCCATAGCTACCTTCTGAAATGGCACCTCAATCACAGGCAAAGGCATCAAAGGAGCTCTCACCTTGTCTCCTGCCTTGCCTACCTTTTGGCACTGCTCACAGGTCCTGCAGTACCCTGTTACATCTCTGGAAATTCCAGGTCAATAGAAGTTTTGCATAATATGCCTCTTTGTATGTTTTATGCCCATATGACCTGCAAAGGGAATATCATGGGCTATGGCTAGAAGTGCCAGACGGTAAGCTCTAGGCACTACCAACTGCTGTACTCTCTCACCTTCTAGCTCTACCTCAGGGGTCCACTCTCTGTACAGTAACCCTTTGTTCCAGTATACATATTCCCCTTTCCCTTGAGAATCAGGTGCCTCCCTAGCTACCTGCCTCGGGCCTTGCAATGTAGGGTCTGAGAGCTGAGCCTGTCTCAAGTCTCTCCTTGTAACCCTTCTCATCTCCTCTTCCACAGGAAGTCAGGCATCCTCTGACAGCAGTGCCTCACTGTCAGCCTAGGTACTACTACTCACCTCTACCTTTGCAGTTACCCTCTCCAAGGGAGCATCAGTACCCACAAGCAGCTGTGGCTCACATTCAGTCTCACTGCTACAGAGTAGCTCACTCCCTGAAATAACCACCACAGCAGTCCTGGCTACAAGTATGCAGTCTGTCTGGGTCTCCCTCAGGCTACCAGACCCACATGCTTGTCTCCTAGCTTCACTGCATGTAACTGCATAAGTACATAGTACTGCCTCATCCAAATTCTTCCCTCTCAGGACATCTGCAAGATGGTAGTTCAATACCCCTGTTGTCTCAAGACAACCTATTATTGGAATTTTGTCTTTACCACTTACTGGCTCCCTCACCTTTGGTTCCCCACCTTGCCTCCATGGACATCTGTATGCCACATGGCCCCACTGGTTGCATTCAAAACATTTAACCCTAGCTCCTGGATGTTTACCTGTACTAGTGGCTTCCCCTGCTACTGACGGATTCTGTTGGGTCAGTCTGTGCTGCCCACCATGGGTTCCTTTAGTTCCATGAGCAGTACTGGGGGGGTCCCCTTTCCTGTGCAGGGCTGTCCTGCTTGCTAGGTATAGGTCTCCCTTCTTCCCAAACTCCTCTGAAGTAGCACATTGTCTATCAGCTAACCAGATCCTCATGTCCTCAGGCAAAGTGCTAAGGGCTTGTTCCCTTACCAAAAGGTCTGCTAGCCCTTCAAAAGTGGTGACCTGACATCCATTCACCCAGCTATGAAAATAAGTGCTCAGTTCAACAACATATTCACATACATTTTTAGCTGCCTTGCGTCTATGCTCACGAAACTTTTTCCTATACATTTCAGGTGTTAGCTTAAAACATTCTAATAAATGTCTTTTTACAGCAGTATAATCAAAACAGTCAGTGTCATGCATTTTTGCTAAAGTAGTTACAGTTATACCAGGGAGTAAGGGGGTCAGGAACCATACCCAGAGCCCTTGGTCAACTTCATACTGTTTATATCCCCCTCTTTAAACTGTGGAAGAACTTTACTGACCTTTTGTGCTTCTGGGGTCTGGCTACTCCCTTCCCCATTACCTCCATGACTCTGGTGAAGAGTCAGCATTTCCCTCTCATGCCTCCTCTGTCATTCATTTTCCTCAGCTTGTAGACTCCTCATTTTCTCGGCTGCTTCTAGTTCAATACACCTGGTCTCCAACTCAAGTCTCTTTAGCCCCAGCAGGATTTTTAAGTCCACTGCAGAAAGGTTGAGCTGTCCATTCTCCAAGGATATTGTATCTCCAGTGTCAGTCTGATTGTCCTCCAGGCTGCTGTTCTCTGATGCAGCTGTAACCAAGGCTACAATCAGGTCTGCTTTAGTCAGGTTTCCATGCACCAGTCCCATAACCTGGCACATCTCTGCCAGCTGGCTCCTTGTCAGCTTTCCATACCCTTCTGCTGACATGCTGCCTGCTCACCCTGACTAAAACTAAGTTAACAAAAGAAATAAAACAATTGTGATCTGAACTCTGAATATACACTGCATGGCTGTTTTAGAGCACAACACACGTTTAGAGTTCACTGTACATAAGCTACAGGAATTCACTCTACCCACACCACTACAAGCCAATTAGTATGTGAAGTAGATCCCACCACTGCAAACCATTTGTGATGGCCGTGCCCTGGCCCAGCAATCAAGGAGCCTCAATCCTCACCACTCACACCAGGGAGGTCATCTCCCAGAAGAGGAAGGAAAGGATAACCAATACACACAGTAAAGTACAATTTCCCTTAAGTGCATACAGAGATCACAGTCAGTCTGGGGCTGGTGGCTCCCTTGCTCACCAGGTCCCCAATAAGACTCCCCACTGGCACAGCTATAGGGTCCAGGTCTCAGCCTAACTGGGCAAGCTAAAACCTCCAGTACCCTCTCTGTTCAACCAGTGCTTCGTGTCCCTGCCAAGTAGCTGACACACCACACACACACTTTGAGATAAGTACTTATACAACTTCACAGACACTCCTGACACAGATTCTCCAACTGTGCCCCTTTACCCAGACTATACAGTAGTAATTACTGCCACCACCCAGTTAATAATATCAGATATTAAAAGGCCCTTAAAAGGGTGTCCAGTTATTACAGTGCAATGTTAATATCCAATGGTAGTATGACTAACAGTCAAGGCTTACTTTAGAGTGGCCTATTACAATAACCTCTATAAATATGCAATATACTCTAGAGCTTATCTATACACAAATCAGCCACAGGTAGAAGGTTTTAAAAATATTTAATAATAAATATGTAAAACACAAGACAAAACTACTACACCACAGAGATATCTAAGAGTTCACAGATCACACAGAAACTTAAACTAATACAGTAGGACAGATCTGATTTCAAAGTAAAATACCTAATTAATCTTTAGCCATAAAACAATGGGCATGAAATCTGCATCCAGCCGCCCTGGAGCCAAACTCTAACATTAAAAAGATTCATAAGATCTTTTCAACTTAAAAAGACACATTTGAAATACTTGGCTTGGTTTTCCCTACAGCAGATGGCAATGTTGCAACAATTACCAACGAAAACTGAATTAATTTACTGGTAAAACAACGGTGTCAGGTACAAAACAATAAAACTAGAGCTGAATAAAAAAACTCATTTAATTAACATCAGGTTTAGCGCTTTCATCTACTCACAGTAGACTTCCTTCCTGGAGGAAGTCTACTGTGAGTAGATGAAAGCGCTAAACCTGATGTTAATTAAATTAGTTTTTTTTTATTCAGCTCTAGTTTTATTTTTTGGAATCTGACACCGTTGTTTTACCAGTAAATTAATTTAGTTTTCGTTGGTAATTGTTGGAATTTACTGGCTACTTGTGTAATGTTGCAACAATCTTGAAGTTCACATTTTACAGTGTTTTCTTACATTTAAAAACACAAGCCTGTATTTTACATTTATTTATACAGTTGATAGAATTATGTATCAAATTCTATTTGACCAGGCTGGCAGCCTTCACCCATCTCTCCCCAATCATCACACACACACACACATATATATATATATATATATATATATATATATATATATATATATATATATATATATATATATATATATTGGTTCTGAGCTTGCTCCATTTTGAAAATGGAGAAATCCTTGATATACTATAACCTTGACTTTCCAGTATGGAGCACAGTAACTGCACACTAGTGATCACAAATAAGAGTGATTGAAATTAGCATTTTCCAAACAAGACTCACTCCCCCTATGTGCTCTGGCCTATTTCTCAGTCTCTTTTACAAATAGAACTGCAGAAAGATGACAAAAAAGGAACAATCATCAGACACACATATGATGAAAACATCAGTACAGATGTGAAGTGAACTGGACTGACAGACAACAAATATGTACATCGCTCTCTATGGAGACACTCCTGCCTTCTGTGGCAGCCAACCATATTCAGTTGTCACTCCTCCCCACTGAAAGGTAAAGTATATGGTGTTACATATACCTGTGCAACAGTTAAAATAATAAAAGGCAATGGTACTGAAGAGCACTTGCAGTATGTTTATGCCTCCCCCTCCTGAACGTGTACCTCCCATAGGTGAAACAAAATGGGATGCACCCCCTTCAGTTCAGTGTACCAGTGATGTCAGCAGAATGGGTGATGATCATGACATCCATAAACAATCCTACAAGCTCCTGTCAGGAATTTTCTTCAAGGAGTCATCATAAATGTCCATCAGATGCTCCCTAATGTTTTTGTGCTGGAAGAACAAGAAATGTTGACCTTCTGGCACACCATTGTGTAGTCCTGCATTCCTTAGTTCACAGAATATTCAAAGCCATTCAGTCAGGTTCAGTTAAAGAGCCAGATGGTAGACCTATACTCATTGACACATATTTGGGAACCTTACTTTTTCCTTCTCTAAGTCATTTTATTGACAAAGTAAAATATACACACCATAACAATGCAGAGTTTGACATTTTTTCCATTTCAGCAATCATTATATTCTCAATTTACCCCATGTATATCATACAATATGTTTACAGTATCTTTGAATTGTTTCCATTTATGTAAGTTACATTTTATTTTTACACATAAAATGTTATATTATTTACTAAATTGTCCTCCCCATAATTGATATTTGTCTCAGTAAAACACAGACTATCTTTTCCTCTTATTATAATATTTCCATATTTTCTTTTTTTTCTTCAGCTGCTCATGTTGAATAACCCATATGGGTGTACATACATGATCCTGTGGTTTTACTGCTTCATTGCCATAGATTGCATCAATCTCAGCACTGCAAGTCATCTTGGGATACTGCCAAAGGTCACATTATAAACACATGAGTCCACCACTCGAGTATGTGATCCTTGACTACTGACACCTTCCCAGACTATGAGGCTAATACATTCATCCCCAACGACCTTACTCCATATTATAGTCTCGCCATCACCTGTCACTATGTTCCTTCAATATGAGCAGGCAATGACCTATGTCTGTATAATGGTGTCTGATGCACAGCATGGCCATTCCATGACTGCTGTGCATAATCTAGGTGTGATACCACATGCGTTATTTCATTCTGTGTTTTCAGTGTCACGGTCCATAATTGTGGACCACACACACACTGTCACTTTGTCAGTGCTGCAGTGTTTTCACCTATCTTTGCCTTAACTGTTATACTGCTGCTGCATGTTCTTCCCCTTTTGCTCCACCATATCCTTCTGCTTTGTCTGTTATGGATGGGCCAACCAAGATGTTTAGCTACTGCCCCAGTTGTTTGTGTGTTTGTGGAGTATCATGTTGTGGAGCATGTCACACACAGCAATTGTCTTGCTGCATATATCTGAAAAGTGTTGCAGTATCTCTTTCTGAGATGTCTGGACACCATAAATGCCCCATACAATAGTTTGAATACATGTTTCTCTATTTTTTTTTTTAATTTCCACCTGGACTGTGGTATAGGCCATTTACTACATTGCCTGGGGTTGTGTATTGGGGTCAACATGTGCTCTAGAGAATATCTAACTTCATCTACAATATATAACAAACATATCCTCCCTGCTTGTAGGGCACCTGTGTGTATTGGCTGGTCTAGTTAACATGTGTGTGCTCCTATAAAATACACACATACATTCATAGGAACCACTGATGCATGTTAGAAGTGTGCCAAATGTCTGAATAATTTGAATCAGTCAAGTGGTGGATGGCCACATTAAAAGTAAATGCCTTGGAATTGCAGACTACCTTGAAGTTCAAAGATAACAAGTCCTTCTTGTTAATGTATCATAGATCCTCCAGACTAGGTAAAGCCTTGAAAGAAATATGTGGGGAATCTATGGCTCTCAACACTTCAGGGAAATGGGTTATGGCCCGAAATACCTGCATGCTCCTAGTTCTCAGCTCCATTGTCCTGAGGAATCAGGTATGGTCCTTCACATGTTATAATTCTGAGGCCTGCAATATCCCTAACATGTTAGCCATAGTTTTTCTGAAGATCCCTGTAATTCCTGCAGAAAAAATGCTTAAGACTATATAAATCCCTGTATTTCCAGGAATAGGCATATACCACAACCCCCTTCAGTTCTGTTTTGGGTGACACAGTTCAACTAGGCCCCTTGCAGTATCTCTATCCACTCTAAAACAGTCCACAGTCTGTTGGACTATGAGTGGATGGTGTAAAAGGCACTGTCTATGCCTTCTTCAGTGATGCAGATGGCTGCAATGTGCAACATTGTGGGCAAGGATGCTGACAATAACTTTCAAACTGTTGCATACCACACATCTCATTGTTCAAAATTGGTATGTACTACTGTGCATTGCTGCTGATTTATACATTTCTGAATTGGACTGTCATGTTAGTTTCCTTCATTTATAGAGTCTGCGTGTCTCATTTGCATGGGGTTCATCATTTACATGTCACTGTGCACTCATTAGCATGCACTGCACACCAGTCTGTTTTGACCATTGTGTGACCATGCTGCTGGTGTCTTAAAATCCCTCACTCCCTGCATTTGGCCACTACCCATGCTAATTTCCAAAGTACAATGTGCTAACAACTTATGAATCTCATCCTGAGAGAAATTGTAAAAAAGAAAGAGGGCGAGAAAGAGAGAGCGAGAGAAAGAGAGATAATGGTCATAAATGTAACTTTTACACGTGCACATTTAGTTTCATAAATACAGAAATGCATTTTAAAAAGATGTTGAGAGCGTTTTTTAGCTGCTTGCTATTGAAAAGACATGCTTACTTACATACTTACGTACAGACAGATAAATTAACATTACTTCTATAAATCAGCTCACATTATATGAATGTAAATATATTTATATCAGAGAACTTGTGCAGCCACTGTAAATGGTGTTTTCTTTACATTTTTAACATTTTAGAGTGCATAGGTTCATTGCTAGCAAACTAAAAATAATTATAACAGCACCAGTACAAATTATTCTCTGAAGGTAAAAGTAGAGCTGCAAGAAAAAAATAGCTTGCATATTAAAAAAGGCAGTGCTGTGTAGGAAAGGATTAAGCACACTGTACATATATAGGCTATGACAAGGGGAAACATCATGTACAATCAGCCTGTGCCACTAGGTTATGCCATTAGCAAATATGTCTCAATATTTTAGCACAAGAAATCTGCACAAAGCCTAAAATAATGGGGTGACAGCCCAAAAATGGGGACGGCTTTTAAATGTTGCTCTTATAAACTTAGAGAGCTGCTAGAATAAGAGGTTTTGTGTTAGCATGCATTTTCTGAAATGTATTGTGTGATACTCAAATGTGTGACATTGTTTAGTAGCTTCAATCCACAGTGATTTGACAGAAAACCACATATTTTAGGAAGAGCAGACAAAAAATATGAGTCAAACATCTGGACATTATGCAAAAGACTGGACAGTTGAGGGGTATGTTTTATTTCCTGTACACTGGTTCATAACTGGGATTATTAAACAACTGAGTAGATCACAAAATGCACAATATTATACTTTACAGATTTTTAAAAAGAAGTATTGGTAATCTCTGGAATTAATATTATTGTAAAATATGTTTTATTGAATAAACATTTTATATGCACATAAATTATTTGCAGTAATCTATATACATACAAATATGAGTACAAAATGCAACATCGACCGTAGACTAAGGAATAAATAAAACAGTGATGTTATAAAAATCATAAACACTGTCATAAGTTGCCACCACAATATTCATGACTGTGACCAAGCAACCTAGTGTTGAAGATGTAGTTAGTCTAATAAAATAATAACACCAGGTATGCATAAATGAATAAATAAATACATGAACATGCACTATCAAAGCACAAGCTATTACATATGGATGATTTTGAACAAGATTTTCTGGACACTTCTCCAATCGTCAACTTTATTCTTAAATTTGCTGGAGAATTTATAAGTGCTAAAGTAACTTTCTGTAGTTCTGCAATGAATATGTTGATTGAGTTTTAAATGAAGACAGAGGAAATTCCACTAGAGGGAGATGTTTAACAGGAAAAGCTTGTCCTTAAACTGCTGCTAAATAAAACTGGGCAGATTTCTATTTCAGTTTGAAACAGAAATGAAAGGAACATAACAGAAAAGCTGTAAGAAATTATGGCATCCGCCGGCTGTATGTACTTTGTGTTACTGTAATGATTTTTTTTTAATTCGCTCCCACATTCCCACTCCTACAACCTGACAGCTCAGTAGTTGCTATTCTGTTTAGTGGCCTGAAGTTCTGAGGATAATTAAACATGATCACATGATTTATGAGTCTCTTAGATTCAGTGTTCTGCTGCCTGACTAATTTATCAGGTTATTTTTGGATTACACAGTCTATGTATTCAATATGCGGTAATAAGTGAAGAAACTTTTTTTCCCAAAAATGCACATATACTGCATTACTCAACAAAGGTTTGCATTTAAAGGGACATAGTCCATGTTGCTTAAGAAATTAGGCAGCTTAAATTTGTATTAGTCAAATCCATAACGCTGAAGACTAAGTTATTCCTCAGTTATTGAACGATGGCAATAAGGATGTAAATTTTGGTTAACTGTTGATTAATTTAATATAAAGAGCAAATTTGATTACTGTGACTCTGCATAAACACACACAAACATTACAATCATCAGATCCGGAACCAGCTCCTGACTTTTGATCTACTCTCCGTTTTTGTTAAAAACTTTAGCATGTTGGCCTCTAGAGTCCGCTATGTAGATGCACTGGATGTTACATAATGATATAGATCAAGATAAGGATACGACAGAAGGACAAATCAACTGTTAACAAGCTGTGCATAACAGAAGGAAGCTTACAAAGTACTGTTTTCAACACAACAATAATTCAATCAATGCATAATAAAGAATGAAAGCGCAATTTATCTGAAAAATTCCTCTCAGAACAAAATAAGCAGTTAAATAAATAAAAGAGGGATGACTGTTTAGGACTGAAAGATTGCAAATATATATATATGCCTTGTATGTTGGGTGGGAACTGCGTCAGAGGAGTAGTCGGTACACATCTATCACAGTACTGCAAAGTTAGCCAGGTTTAGTGTGTCATTAAATACTCCCCGGGATTCATGAACCTTACGCCAGGTGCACGCATAGCGTAGGCGTTACAACGCCAAATATGGCCGCCGAGTGATTCAGGTACGATCCAATTCCACGTGCACTGCCGGCGTGCGCCGGATCTGCGCTGCCCCCGGCGTAGGTATGCTAAACACCCCATGTGCGGTGTTGCACCATGCAAATGAAGGCATATAGTGATCCACGAAGTGGCGCAGGCGTAGCATAAGGCCACGGCAATGTAAACCAAAAAAAAACGGTTTACATTTTCCCAAACATAACATAGGAGTAACGGAAGGCTATCAGCGTCAGGTATCACACTGTTACCATATGCCAATGGCGAAATACACAGAGAATGTCAAAAGAAAACATGCACAACATGTAAATAATAACATAAATGGTATGTCCACAGAAACTCACAGCAGAACCCCAGGACATGTTTGCGGAAGGTGCAAAACAATGAAATAATATGACAATGTTATAAAACAGCAGCGTAATACACATCAGCTTCACAGCCATAATACACCATGGTATGCATGGAAAGCCACAACCTCGGTGCAAGGGTTGCCAAGGACTCGCGGTAGTGTTCGGCGTGGTAACTATGAATTAGCAGTCACTGCCATGCAAATGAGACAGATAATACTGAATCGCTAAAACCCCCACCGGCGTAAGGCTGTACCAAACGGCGCAGCGGTAATACACCGAGGAGTGGCTCAGAGGGAATACATGTCACCTGCAGAGGGGTGTGCCACTGTAGGAGGAAGCACATTGGAGCTCAGCAAACCTGGGCTGTACATTGCACATCACAGCTGCAGGACCGGCGTGTGGGGAAATAGTTGAGCTGAGAGCACACAATGCGTGTAGAGGTGCATGTGCACGAGGATGACTACGTTCCCTTAACCCAGTCATGCGACGCTCGCCCCGCAAATAACATCGGAAACAGGAAGGTGATGTTGAGAATATGAGGAAATGCGGAAGAAGTGTAATTGGAGTAATAATGAGCAATCAACACTAATCAACCCACGAAGGCCAATCGGCAGCAGCTGACAACTCTGCATGCAGAAACCTGCAAAACAGGATAGGGGAGGCATATGAATGCAAAGAAAGTAGGGAAGGTAGCAGATTGCAAAGAGTGAAGACCTGACACAGCAGAGCCAAGCAGACAGGCAGCACAATGGCGGCGGCACACAAAACGCACGATATGCCATGTCCCAGAAACTACACATGACAGAGCTCTGCAGGATGCATGCCAGGAAATAGTAGGTGCAACGTGCAGAAATAGTAAGGGAAGGTCGAAAGGTAATCCATTGCAGGCAAGAGTAATGCAACACCAAAGGCAACAGCGTTGCAGTGCCAATGGTAAAACACGGAAGATAATCCCCAGATACGGCCGTACAGACACACCCTATGACATCACCGGGTGTACAGCACAATAGTATAAAGTGTGAATGCACACAACACACAGCCGTGTATTCCCAAATGCCACACCATAGGTGTAAACACACGGGGAACTTTTAAAATGTACATGTTGGGTGCTGCCGTGGCCGTGATCCATCAGCATGTGTTACAGACAGACGGTGTTGTGGAGGAGGGTGCCGACAACTACCGTAGGCCTCAGAGGAGAAGGAGAGTGTTCAGACCAAGGGTAACCTACCAGGGGCTACAAGACCTGGAGATAGTAGAGCGTTACAGGGTGGATAGGGACACGTTACAGCAAATAGTGGAGCTGTGCCGGCCACGCCTGAGAACAAGAAACAACAGAGGGGAGCCCATCCCAGTGGACACAAAGGTATGTGTAAGCTTGCGAATACTGGCCACAGGTACCTTTCAAAGGCCAACTGGGGATATAATGGGCATCTCATAGGCATCAGCATCCAGGGTACTACACCAGTTTCTGGATGCCATGTTACCACATGCCAATGAGCATATATACTTTCCCAGATCTCAGGCGGAGTTGGCTAGCAATATGCGCCACTTCCACCGTGTGGCACAATACCCGGAGGTACTGGGTGCGATAGACTGTATGCACATACAAATCAAGTCACCACCTGGGGAGCAGGGTAGACGCTACATAAACCACAAGGGATTCCCCTCCATCAATTGCCAGGTTGTGTGCAATGCGCAGGGCATTATCATGGATGTGTGTGCTGGCAGCCCTGGAAGCTACCACGACTCCCATATCTGGCATGCCTCACAGCTGTACCAGGTATTCGCCAGGGGGGACATCCCACAAGGCCACCTTGTGGGGGATGCTGGCTATGCACTGGAGCCGTGGATGATGACTCCCATCAGAAATGCACACACACATGCAAGAATGCCATAATGAGGCACACGCACAAACCAGAATAATCATAGAGTGTGTGTTTGGGATGCTGAAATCACGGTTCTGGTGCTTGGATACATCCGGTGGAGCCCTGCAGTACTCTCCAGGCACATGTGCCCACATATTCATAGTATGTGCCATGCTACATAATATGATCCTGCGGAAGCAGCTGCTGCAGGGACATAATGGTGAAGGGCCACAAAGCCCACCACAACTGCCAAGGCCAGTCCAGGCACAGAGGGTTCAGGACCATGAACACACTGTGCCAGCCCCAGTAGGCAGACAGAGGCGTACCCAATATGCCTATGCCCTGACAAAGAGGGAACGTATAGCACATACTCTGACAGCGTAGGCCCCATGGACTGACACCTCCCTACCTGCACACACAGTGAAATGGACGGCACACAAACATGACCACCCGTAAAGTGTACCGTATGGGTGGCCCCATGTGTGACTCCAACATAGGCAGCCCCCAAACACTGTACACCCAACAGCCAGTGGAGCATGGAATGCCAACACCTGAACAGTACGCGGGTCCTACAGCAGACAGCGTTGCTGTATGCTGCCACATTCGCCGCAAGGTGTATACATATAAACATGTATATCTGTGCATATACATATATGTAGATAGATATAATTACATATATAGAAATAGATGTACACATATACATATAAGTACTACAGTTAAGACAGGGAATCAGAGGGATGTAAGGTGACTGAGATGTAACACGCGATATCTGTACATAGTATACATAGTGAAACGACAACCTGAGCATCCGGGAGGTTTAACAGAAGAGGATACCGCCAACCATGGAACGGGCAACATACCGAAATGCATAACCGTGAGTCGGAATGATCGCCAGACACAGTACTGTAACAGTACATGCGCGGGTAATAGTATGATGATATGAGGTGGGAGGTAGACAACGCTGCCGGTGTCGCGGCCCACGCAGGTACTGTGTGCAACCATCCCCATGAGTGCCGTAGTATGTGTATGTGTGCGGTGAGGGTGCCGTGTGTGTTGCTGTGTGAGTGTAATGTGTGTCTCTCCGTAATATGTGTATGTTGGTGCCATGTTAGAGGCAGAGTGGAATAATATGTGTAGGCATATGCTACACTAGCCACAGGCATATGTACACCAGTAGTCCCAAAGTAGTAGTGAGAGCCCCACCCTGGCTAGGCGTGTGGCGACGTAGAACGATACAAAGTGACAATGTCCCAGATTGTAGCACAGGAATATACCCCACAGGAAATGGAAAGAACGTATGTACTACTCATGCCCGTATGTATGACACCGATATGCTAATTGCAAAACGATGCTTCAGCAAAGTCACACAGCAATAGGTATGTACCGTGGAAATACGTATGTGCTACCCCAGTACTGACCGTGGCCACGTATCGGCCCGTAAACACCGCTGTGTGTTCTACAAGTGTCAAACAAGCAATCCCCACCTGAATAGGTGGCAACCACTGGCAAACAGGCCATCCCAAGAACAGGACCACAATGACTGTAAATATCTGGGACAGAATGACAAGGGATAGTCGTCACGTACAAACAACCACTGATATACCACAGATGTGACGGAGGAATACATGCATGAAGCACACACGCAGGCGATACCAACACCACATGACAACAACACAACCTACACTCCCATACCAACAGACAATTAACTGTCAACTCTGCAGGCAGGGATGGAGCACACAGACAACCATACCGTGTATGTAGAGATGCAAGGCCCACAACCCGTATCCGTCACCTACAACCTCCGATATCCCCCATCGTACATATTAAAGGGATACAAACCGTAATAGTAGCACAAACATACAGGCAGTCAATGACATCTGCATAACTGAAACATCTCGCGTGGGAAACACAATCAAAGGCGGATGCATACTTGCATGCGTTGTTTAAAGGAATACAACAGCCATGTTACACATCCGAATGCAAAACGCCATCAACAGACGTCGTCAGGACAGGGACACCCATATGTCGAACCAAATACTATACCCAACACACACAATCCATGGCTAACACCACTGCGAAATGTACCTGTTGCCACACATAGCGGCTGCAGTTACACATAACATAACACAATACAGACCATCTCCACGAAGGTAGGGCAAATAGCCAACGCCCAGGTGAGGAATCCAACCATACCCCAGTTACAACGCGTAATGTCCGAATGGAGTAGATGCACAGGTGATATGCACACAATTACTCACTGAGGAACAGCAATTGGTGTGATGAACCCACATGTTGCAGGTATCGATGGATATAAGGATGACTCCCAGGATATTCAAACCATATGCTCATACCGAACCAGCAGTGTACAACCGAAAGAGTAATAAAAAGGAAAACCGATACACGGAACGAAACACGGAATGAAACACCGACAAGGTATGTAGAACACACGATATGTACGGGTGTGTAACGCATGATGTGTATGACGAAGCTGTACTGTATGGGAATGGTGTTTGTAAATAATGACACTTGTCCATAATGCAGAGAGTGGTGAAAGGTGGTTATGTAGTGCTATCCTGCTGAGCATACCAACGACTGTGGACACCGTGTGCACAGCAGTGGGACATCATGTACACAGCCGAGACACCACAAGGGCTGCCACAGGGGGGCATTAGAGAGAACAATGCCAGATGACACGCCGATGCTGGCAGTGGATGTCCAACAAGGAAGTGCCATAGCAGGGGATAGGACATGTATGTATACTGTCACAGCACACATGTGTATGGGCATATACCGTCGATGTCATATGTAATGTGCGGCCGACGTGCACGTATGCCTTGCAGTAGGGGATACTATGTCAACTATGTGTAATGTAAAGCTGTCATGGTGGATATGACAGACATTATACACAGTATCACAGGCATATCATGCATAATGGAGGTATCGCCTATTGGTATGTACAATAACAGGATACATATGGCCTGTAGGTATGGGACAGAGTAGTAGCATCATAGCCATCCGAAATGGAAGGTACACCAAGTAACCATGCCCAAAGGATCTGTAGCAGGTGCACCGTGGGCAACAATGAAGTCTGGCAGGTCCATGTGTAAACACATGTGTAGTGTACACAGTAGTGTCACCTCCCCATGGTAGTGTCCTGTGAACAGCAGAGGCGGGTGTCAACTGCATGTCTACACAGTACTGCTGCTGTGGTGGTACCATGACTATGTGTCACTCAAACAGCAAGGGAGGTATCACATGAACAGTGCCACTGTGTGTCCCTGTGGGATGTGCACAGGACCTATGTTCCACAGCATGGTGTGTGTTGTGTCTGCGGAAGTAACACAGAAGCCCAGCCCATGCAGTGTGGCATGTGTGCACATATCCATGAGCAGTCCGTTCACACTGCCCACCGCAATTGTCATGTATGAGGAGTATATGCATCAGTAATGTGGAGGACATGGTCCGTGTCAGAGCAGAAGACACCCCTGTGTATGTGGTATGCAGATGTGTACAGATGTGTTTTCCGTCTGTCAGCCGCATATGTAAACCATCCGAGCCTGGTACACATCGTGGCATGACAATGCTGTGCCATGTAAAGTTGTAGCCATTGTGGAAGGTACACCATAAATGTGGTATTGTACCCTTGACCATGTGTAGATGTGTGTATGCCACAGGTACAATGGCTACCTATGTACCAGCATCACACACAGTACAGATAGGTGTGGCCCTGCAGAAGTGTATCCATGCCACAGTGGAATACGGTAACCACAGGACCGTGTGGGGCATATGTGTGTACAGCAACCATGTACAATGTGATATGTATGTACGGGGCCAGTATCCATGTGATAGTCAGTGGGTGAATGTTGCTATGCAAAGGTGATGTGCATGCAACATGTGTCATGCATCCTGATGCCATGACACCCACATGATGTATCCGCCACACTGACACCCATATGGTCGGTATGAGCTGGTGGAGCTATAATGGCAACAGGTATGTAGGTGTGGGATATCTAGGCATGGACAGTACTCTGTGACAGCATGTTGTGTATGTAAGCAAATAGTGAACATGAGGGGCCCCATGACTGAGGACTGTGTAATGCCATATGTACCTGACATGTAGTAGGTACTATGGTATGCTTGCACCACTGTGTGTCCTGTCCATGAGTCATATAGCCTAACATCCTGAGACACAGGGTATGATGTGCAGGTGGATGTGTACGTTGCCAATACCAGAACGTGGAATGGTGCTGAAGGGCAATGTGAGGACAATGTCTGATGTGTTGGCCTCTGTACCACCCCAACCGCCCATGCAACGGTACAACAGGTGGCCAGCATGTGTATGTGGCGTGCTGTGGCACACACAAGCCCAACAAGGGTGCCAGGAAAGGCATGGAGGCCATCAATGTGTGCGTGAAGCACGTTCGTGAGGATGTGCCCCAGTGCCATTCAGAACAGTCCAGTCATGGGTGTATGACTGCAGTCCCACACGTGCAATGCAGTGCCACCCATGGGTAGTGCGAGAGATGCGGCTGCGCGGCAGTCAAGGTACACAATGTCCGACAACAGGCTAGCAGTGAATATAGTGGGCTGGTGCGGAGACACATACCAAACAGGTTGGTGGGACATAACAGCTTGGGACATCGGAAGGTGACATCGGGCCAGTGTCCCAGGACATAACGTGTGCATGTCAGTACCATGTATGTGTCCACAGGGACACTACGATGTCCATGTATGGATTGCGACCCTGTAGTGAGTGAGAGTGTGTATTGTTGGTAAGTACACCATCGCCTGGCACGTTGCCAACATTATCTCGGTCTGCAATGCCTGGGTGACTATTGTATGTGACATTGAATGTGGATGTAGCCAAACAACACAGACATACCACCACACTGCCTGAGGCCCCACACTGCAATGTGCGGCAGTCATGTTTAGGTAGCTAGCCTTGGAGCATGTGATGGACCTCGAGGACCCACCATGGCTGACAAGTGATGCACCCCACACATGTGAATATACACCACCGTTCAACAGCCTGCACATGTGCTCGTACATCATATGTGCATGGAACATGACCACCACCGTGGCGTCTGTGAAAAGGTCAGTACCGCCATGTCTCTGTGTGGAATAGCATGGTCCCTACCATTGTGTACATGCTACGGAAGTGCACTGTGGTATGTGTCAGCATATGTATGTACACTGTCCATCTGCCGGGGTGTCATGCCATTAACAACTGCTGTCAGCAGTCGTCAGTAGTACTGGCTGTAGTACACATGTTCCGTGTATGCTGCGATGGGTGTGTTTCCAGGGTGTGGCTAGCAGGGCCATGAAGCATATGTGTTCATCCACCAAAGGGGGGATAACCCCAGGTGCAACACACCAGACACATGGAGGTATTGTGCATGCTGAGGGTAGTGTAGGTATGGTATGTGTTGTGTAATGTGTCAGCCAGCTGGGTGGAGTGCATGCCTCAAGCATGTGTAGGTACATGGGTGTCTATTCTAGGGAAGTGTGGGTTGCTGTCAGCACATGGCAGTATCAGCTGTCTGAGGCCCAATGTACAGTATAACAACACAGACAGCATGTAACCTGTGGTGTACAATGTCAACTCTGTTGCGTGTTACAATGTGTCTAGCGGTCACAAACACGGGTATCTGCACATTGAGCACCTATGATGCATTGTGTTCGGCAACTATCCAGGATGTGTGCAAAACACTGTGTGATGTGGGATCCCCTCACCTGTGGGTGTTGCAGTCCAGGTATGTGCCTGGGAGGTACGATCCGTGTACAATCTGTACTCGCAGGCATGCTGCGCAGAGCATGGAGGCAGGTCTCAGTCACTGCAGATAAATGTGAGTGGTGCAATAGTGTGTGTGCCTTGCTTGTGTGCAGCACAGTGGAAGATGCAAGCATTGTCCCACATGATCCCATGCCGTGCCTGCCTGTTACAGCCCTGCCGGAGACAGTTATGTGACACCGCCACAGAGGCAGTATAGCATGTGAAGATGTACATGTGTGCTCCACACCCCAGGCAGATGGCTGCAGGTCATGTGTGCCACAGCAGTGTGGTCAACCAGGACTGTCATAGCGGTCAGATACCACATGCCTGTATAATTACAGTATGAGCATAGGCAACAGTTGCAGTGACACAGTAGGTCAATGTACAGTGTCCCTGTGTTCAGACCACTGCCTACTGTACACTTGGCTAGACACACACCCAGAGGGTGATGACACCGGTGAGCCATCACATGTCCCAGTACACGTAGCCTGTGTAATGCCATCACAGGGCGGTCACAATAACACATTGTATGAGAGATATATTGTACCAGGTGATGTGTCATGTGTGCATATGTTGAGATGCACAGCTGTTCACACGTCCGCAACATATCAGTGCATGATGCCTAGTGTAACATGATGTGTGGAACTGCACTGTGATCCACAACAGGGTCATCTGAGACAGGTGTGTTGTGAATGGTGTAACCCATGGTTCCGCGGGATATGCACTGGTGCTGTTGGCTGCCATGCTGGGGGCCACCAGTGGTGCCTACAGTGGTCATACAGACATACTGCACACATTGTTCTGGCAGGAATGTCCATTGTTGTAGATGATGTGTTACTACGTGAAGGTAGGTGTGTGTTGTGAATGTTACCCATCCAGATGTGACCATCAGGTGCAGTTATGGTTGTCGACAGCATCACACCCATCCACAGCTGTCAGCACCCTGTCCCCAGAATGGGTATCAGCCACCCTCGTACTGTGTGACTAATGTGCAGATGGCAGAACACCTACTACTGGCTGGCTAACAGTGTCATCTAGGAAGGCTATGTGATGGCTGGAATACGCCGTTCTAATGTATAATGATGGTATTCCAATGAAGTACATGGAATCACATATAGTAAGCCATGGCTGGCATGTAAACCATGTACAACAATGACTGTGTGACAGACACAAACAATGCGGAGCCATGTTGAACATGCACCCGTGAGAACACAAAATGAGGTATGTTGCACGTATCGATGTACAACTGTCAGCTATGGGCACAGCATGGATGCAGATGCACATCCCCCACAGGCAGTACCACTCCATGTTGGTAGGGGGGCATTGCACGAGTACATGTGACAGTTGCTGTACCGCCACATGTACTGCATATCTGTCATATAGGGATAGCAGTGGTACGTGACTGTCGGACATGCCTGTACATATGACCATGTCCCACAGGATATGTGTTACGTGTGTACAACACCTGTTGTACCGTCATCAAGCTGTGAAGTGTATGGCTGCCAGTGTACCTGTGTGACATGTTGTGCAATGGGTGCAAAGGTACACAGTAGCGCATTGCATGCCCACATGTCCCACACAGGTGCATAGCCTGAACATACAATACAAAGAGGGTGTTGGATAATAGCAACCCACAAGAGGTGATGGGTATGGGTGGCAACCCACTACCACCTGTCCGGGTAAGGTGCGCATGTCCATGACACATTAGCATCTGAGATGTTAGCAGTACAGCTGTACAGGGCGGCATGCATATTCGATCACTAATACCCTTGCGTGTTCCACCACTGGCCTGTTGACAGACAGACACCAACACAATGTGCAGCAGTGACATGTGCACAGCACATCACTGCTGGCTACAGTAGAACAGGGTTACCATGTAGACATGTGCACAGAACATCTGCGCCAGCCACAGTCAAACACGGTATGTGTTGAACCCCACCATCATTGTAGCCCATGCCACAGACAGATGTTCATGCATCTGTGTATGTACAGCTGGGAATGTCCCTGACCTAGCAGTATAGCTGTGTCAGTGTTGCGAACAACATACTGAATGGGCTGGGTGTGTGAGGTGTGCGTCATACGTGTATGGTCCGATGGATGATACCATCAGTGCCCCTGCTATGTGAACATCTCTGTCCCCATAAATGGATACCTATGCTGTGCCCAACACCATGGTCCCTGTGGGAGGGATGGTGCTGTGTGGTGCACCTGCCAACATGGCGGTGGCAGCAGGCACTGGATGTAGACATATGTGGTACCCATGTCAGGCCAGGGTACCATCCATGTGCATGGGATATCATTGTGCGGGCACATACAGCACTGTGTTGAACAATATCACAGCACATAGCACCTGTCAGGGGTAATGTGTATGCATTGATGTGTGATACCAGCATGCACCATACACACCCCCACCAAGCAGCATGCTGCCTACCTTGCAGAAGGCCATAGTCCACACCATGATGATAGACATGCGTAATGTCCATATACACATAGCAATGACATATGGAATGGACAGCCACCCTCCCAATACCAGTATACCCCAGGTGGGACACATCCCTGTTCCATGTATGTGACATACCCTGCCATACCATGCAGCCCTGTCCAGCAAGGCTGCACGTGCCATCACAGTCATACATGGTGCAATGGCCAAATGGCACTTGCGCTATCAACTGTCCAGAGCAGTAATGTGGCACTGATGCACCTTGTGGTGTCACAGGTGCTGTGTGTTGGCGTGTACAATGTGTGCGCGCACATGCTATGTATGACCATCCCTGCTAATGTCATATGATTACACAATGTCCCATGTGTATCACATGTGCAATACAGGTGAGCCGTGGCAGGTTGTCCAACACCTGTACAGTGCTGTGTAGATGTACATGGCACAACACATGCATGTACAGGTGTCCACGTGTATGTGTGCAGTGCCACCGCTGACGTCCATAATGGCTGCGTCTGTGATGCCTAGTGACATATACACAGCATCCAGGTGAACAGTAGAACTGTGTGCACATTGGGACACGTGCCAACTGGTATGAACACAGGTGCAGGCAGGTACACATGTCCACAACAGGTTACCATCAACATGGTGTGTGTACAGTGTGATGAGTTGACACACAGATATGATATGATACCCGCTGCCTAACGGTGTGACAGCAACATGTCAGCTGTGTCAGTGCCATGACGCATCACAGAGATTACTGTGCAGATGTCGTACATGTCATAGCAATGTATGTCCAGCGGTATGCCAGTACATCAGTGTAAATGTGACCTGTCACCATCATTATGTCTTACAGATAATGCCTCGGTCACGGCTGCCAGCGTTCAGCCGCCAGGAGGATGACGTAATCATACCGTTGCTCCATGACAACTATGACCTGCTATTCAGCCATGTTCCACAGCAAGCGCAGCAGCGGGATGACCTGTGGCAGGATATGCACAGGAGGGTGAACGACGTGGGTGGCAACAACCGCACCTACCAGCAGATACGCCGACACTGCACGGACCTAATACAGCACACGAAACAGCGTGCCGCCACAATCGCCAGAGAACAAGGTGGAACAGGTGGTGGGCCACCAACCCAGCCCCCACTCACACACACGGAGGAGCTCCTGGCCAGTCTGGGGACACCCAGGGAACATCATGCAGAAACACTAGCTGCCATCGTGGAGGTGGGTGTCTTCCAAACAACGAGCCTGGAGCTGCCTGGTAAGTCAGTCTTGCATATGTGTATGATATCTGCCATAGGTGTGGGTGTCACAGTACACCACGTAATGTACCAACACATGCCAGGTATATGGCCACACAAGCCGCATACTACAGTATGCTACATTGTGTTTGCAGACGTGTGCATACCACATGCTATCACACAGATACATGATGTGACATGCACAGTGCTTACTGTAGCTACAGTCATGGATAATGTTTATACTGTTGTGTCGCCCCTATACAGGTATCTCTGGTGTGTCGCACAGCCATGGGTCTGTCACAGGTGAGACTGTTGTTAGTAACAGGCATGTTACAGTGTATAGATATTCGCCATGTGGCCAGGTATAACATGCACACCTGGGTTCTGCTCCAGTCACGGTATACAGGTTGCACCACCAGACACACACACCACCCATGTACAGTAGATACAACCATTAGTATACACCGGCATGAAACCACAGTACCTGTCAGTGTGATATGTGCAGTCAGCTATGCATACAGTGGTGGAGGTGTTCTACAATGGATGCATATGTAGTATGCATTGGAACACCATTTGTGGTACGCACACAGTACCACATAGTGAGCTGTGATCTGGCCAGCACACAGGTGTTACCAATGTGACATATGCCCCTGCATTGTGTGCACACATTGTGACACGGCACATGACATGTCCCACGCCCGTGGTGTTCTGTCTTCAATATTGTCACACCATGACATGACCTACGCCCGACATAGCAAACATCCACACTGTTGTCTGCATAGCCCTCTGGATTGTGACACCTCCGACTTGTATGGGTGTATGTCACATGGGCCACCACAGGGATGGGTACACGATGCCCATCACACACAATTGTCCATGACCCAGTCAAACATGGCCATGGGTGATAGCCACAGGCATGTTGCCACACAGTACGTCTGGAGTGGATAGACACCGTTGCACATTGTCCACACATAGTGCGATCATAGCTGTAGTGGACCACCTGTACATTTGATGTGGTACACCAGACAACTGGAATGCCTGTCTGCAGCCACCGGAGGTGCCACCAATGTCTACCATATACGTGCTGTGGAACAGCATGACTGTGTTGCAGACATGGCAATGTAATGCGTCCATGTTATGCATCGCACGGAAACATACCTGTGTCCTGCTGCCATGCAGTGGCACAGTGCCTGTACTCCCCACTGTATAGCTATGTACACGGCTCACACCATCCACACCTGCACAGACATCTTTGTTACACATGCATTCTATCTGTAGCCTGTACACATAACACTGCACTGTGATGTCCAGTATGATGCGGTGCATGTGGTGGGACACCATTGTCACATGTCCACATGTTATCGCACATGTCGGCGGAGTACATGTCAAAGTGACGCCAGCCATGTGTACTGTTAACCTGCCTGTGGCCACATGGTGTATCACGGTGATGCATGCAAACTACCATGAATGTGTGTACTGCATGCCTACTGAAATGACACCTGCTTGATGTAGTGTGCACCCCAGGGCAGTATGCATACTACCACTATTAATGTCTGGCCTGCATTCTCTGAGCTGTGGTGTAGGAATGCTGCATGCCATCTGCAATATCACATGCATGATGTGTCTGCATGTGTGTGTGTCTGCGTGTGTGTGTCTGCGTGTGTGTGTCTGCGTGTGTGTCTGCGTGTGTGTGTGTCTGTGTGCATGTGTGTGTGTGTGTGTGTGTGTGTGTGTGTGTGTGTGTGTGTGTGTGTGTGTGTGTGTGTGTGTGTGTGTGTGTGCATGTGTGTGTGTGTGTCTGCGTGTCTGCGTGTGTGTAATGTATCTTACAGTATGTCTTTATATTCACAGGTGGTGTAGGTGCGTTCCCCTCCTGCGGTCCATCTGATGCTAGTGTCCCCACAGATACTAGCGGTGATGACCATATGCATGAGGCACAGGTAGGGTTGTCAGGGGCAGAAGCTGTGCCATTGGTTACCATCCCACCTATGTCCCCCTCATCCCCGCACATGGTTCTGATGCCGACACATACCACATCACCGTTGCCCATAGAGGAAGGACAGTCAGCGTCTGTTGGCATTGAGCAGGAATGTGTGGTGGCTACAGAAGGTGCGCATACACACCATGTTGCCAGTGTAATGACTGGTGATGTGCCACACAGGCATGTGGCTGGTGCTGCTTGTAGGAGGACCTCTGGCAGACATGCACCTGCTGTAAAGGGTGCAGCAGCTGGTATCACCAGACGCATGTTCCAGACTGTAATGGCGGCACAGGCACGTGCTGAACGGCAGAACCAAGAAGGACAGAGGCTGCAGAGGGCCGCAATCTGTTCCCTAAATGAGAACATCCAGTCATTGGCGAATGCTCAACAGCAGATTGCTAATGTACTGGATAGGCGATTAGGTGAGATGGTTGGAATCCTCGACCGAGGCATGTCAATCCGCGAGCGTGAGCTGTCTGTGCTGGAACACCTGGTAGGGGTGAGGTGTAGGACACGTGGCCGTAGGCCAGTAACACCACCTAGTGTAGGTCGACGTGTGCGTGCCACCTCTCATGCCCACTCACAGTGCCGGTAGCAGCAGCAGTGCAGCTGGTGCTACACCGACGACACCAGGACACAGCAGGCCATGTGGATGTGGCCCTGGCCAGTCCAAGCGTGGACACGGTTCCAGCGGACATGTGTCATTGGAGAGTGGCCACTCCATACCTCCACCCGGTAGTGCCTGTGCGACCCCAGGCAGGCACGGGTCACGTGGCCGTAGATGGACACAGTGAGCCGTACAACCTGCACTGTACAGTCTGGGGCTGCCAAGTATACCCCGTGTAGGCATCACATATGGCTGAACTGTGTACACACATACCCACACATGGCAGACACAACTGTAGGGCTCCACCACATCCACATGCATTTTGCACAGTCATGCCCAGTAAATGCACCGGCTCTTACACACACACATGATGTCATCCATTGGTACAGCCTATGCCCCTGGCACACATATCACCCTGTGCATATGATGAAGCCTCTGCCGCATCACTGTCATCCACACCATCGGTGCACGGTTATGCAAATATATTCTGATGCACAGGGTTGACAAGATAGTGAGAGGTGTATGTGATATCTGTGTACGCATAGTGTGTGATGTGTATGCTGCAGTGGTTGTGTATGACAAGTGACAGGTGCGTATGTGACGTGGGTTGTGTACTGTCATCATGCAGCAGACATACCATGTAGTGCAGGTGCAGCATGCATTGAGCTGTGTACACGGTATGTGTGACGGTTACATGTGTAGCACCATGTTGGTTCTGTTAACCTGTATGCCTCATATGGTGTACTCGCATGTGCCTACTGGGAGCACTGTTATCAGTCCCCCACGTGTAGCTGTGGGTTACCCACAGGCACATCTGGCAATATCAGCATACCACATGTACCCGCAACCTGCCTGGACACCTACATAGGTACATAGGTGCATAGGTTCATACTAGGCTATGTGCACTATGGCATGTGTAAGCCTAGCCAGAGTGTGTGTGGCTTTCACCACCCCTTAGGATGAGGATACTATATCCATTGGTCTGCTGTCCCTCTGTCCAGCAGTGACACAGAGATGATTCCTGGGGCATACCTACGATCTCACATCCACACGTCAGGATTTCTCTTGGACAGAGTCAGTGAGGGGCTCTGCTTCACAAGGGCTGGGAATCTGTTCCATGGTGTAGGGAGTCTCTGGGCGATGAACCTGTCCCTCCAGCACGTCCTATTTATATCCGTGTTGAGGTTTGTGTCTGTTGCTCTCATGCCCGTGGTTGTTTGGATCCTAGGAGGTGGAGCATGTCCATGACACCCAGGTTGGACATGGCCGTGTATGTCAGGCACAGATCACCTCGGAGCAGACGGTATGAGAAGGTATAGAGCCGGAATCCCCTCAGTCGGGCAGCGTGTGACATATGTTTCAGCACCTTTATCCCTGTGTTGTGGAATGTTTGGGGTCCTTCCGACTGCTGCAGGTGTCGGGTTAGGTACATTCCGAATGGGGCGTTGTACCCAATCATTGGTCTGATGCGTGAAGAGTACAGGGGTACAATGACCTCCCCTGATCTGGATGTGAATCCCTTCATGACCAGGTGGGCACTGTGGAATGTCTTCCCAACCACATTGGCAATGTGAGTGTCAAGAGAGGTTACCGACAAGTTGGGTCTCCAGGTCCCTGATCACGTCTACCGTGTTTAATGGATTACCACCTATGTGGTAATTTGGGGTTAACTTGTCTTTCCCAAAGGGTAGGTCTATACCTTCCCTGGCATGTAGCTTCAGGCCATGGCTCTGGCACCAGTTATCCATTTCTATGAGACCTCAGGTGGATGTCTGTGTCTGATGGGGTGTTGATTATGGTGGCCGGTTTGCAGTCATCTGCATACCTTGTCTGCCACAATCCCCCTATGTTTGCATGCACGTCGGAAAGTTGAATGCCGAACAGGAGGGGGCCCAGGACTGAGCCCTGTGGGCCACCACTCGGGACTGGCTTGGAGTCTGACATGGCACCAGGAACACTAACCCTGTGGGTTCTGACCTTCATCTGGTTGGCAACCCATCGTGTGACATATGGCTCTACATCTACGCTGGTGAGCCTTTCTATGATGCCCGCGTGGAGTTTGGTTCGAACGCTGTCGCCAGGTCACGGTACTCTGTGCGAACCGACGTACCCCCATCAATGGCCTTAGTGACTCTTCCGAACAGGTCGACCAGGTTCAGGAGGCAGGATCTGCCCTTGACTAAGCTGATGTGGGTATGTTCCAGTATTTGTCGTTCCCCAATGTCTTCATTTATGGGCTCCATTATGGTCCCCTCCATAGCTTTGCAGACAAGGCTCGTCAAGCTTATAGGGCAGTGATGTCCAGAGTCCGTAGGAGCACCGCCTTGGTGGAGTGGGACCACAGTTGCCGTATGCCATCCATCAGGTGCGTAGCCTGTAGTAAGGCTAAGATTAAACAGCAGCCTTATGTGCGGGTTGAGGCCCTCATTGAGGTTGTGTAGCACACAGCCGGGGACACCGTCTGGTCCCATTGATGCTGTGTTCTCTGCTTTACAGATAGCAGCTCTCACCTGGGCATTCGAGATGTTTGGGAGGCTAGACTCTGGTGGGATAGATACCTCCCCTCTTGGGGAGGGAGGGTAGATGTATGCATGGAACCTGTCTGCCAGTTTGTTGGCAATGTCTGTGGGTTCAGTGATCATTGTACCATTCTGGACTAATTCTGAGCATAACTGTGAGCTTCCACCCATGTTCCTACCATAGCTAAGGAAGGCCTTATGGTTGTCTTATGTGTCCTTTGCAAGTCCTGTCCCACAGGCGGCCTTGGATGATTGTATGAGTGATCGTATGTTACCGCCAGTATTAATCAGTGATGCCTTCCCTGGTAGTGATATTGCTCTGTCATGTAGTAGCTTTCACCTCTTGTTGTATGGTTTGTTTATGGCTGGGGTCCACCAGACCATGTGCCTGCCTTTGGTGGACAAGGTCCTGATGTTATCAGGGATTGCTTGATCCAGACATTCCTGGGGGTGCTCGTAGAAGGCATTTGTAAGGGTTTCAGCAGCGTGGCCTGTGTTTACCACTGGCATGGAGGCCTTGTAGGGTACCACACCAGTCGTATGATGTGTGGGGTTCACTGTGGAGAGGTCTTCACTGTGGTCTCCCTTGCAGGTGTTGGGGGAGGGATGCGGATCTCCAGTGAGATCACTATATGGTCTGACCTCACCGTTGAGGGATGTACATCCTGTGTGGAGCATGTCGTCCCCATGTGTGATGATCAGGACTAGTATAGTTCCTCACCTTGTGGGTATGGTGTATAGTTGTTCCACAGCATTCGGGTGTATGAACACCTGGAACCTTTGGTGTAGGGTGTTGTGTCCTGGGTAATGTTCCCGGTCTATGTATGGGTGGTTGATGTCACCCAATATGATGGTGTTGTGAGAGCATTCATACTCCCAAGTGTCTTCAGGAAGGCTGTGCAGGTATCCTGGGTTTGGGAGGGTGGTCTGTAGCATGCAACAAACTGTAGGGCAGTCCTACCCATGGTTAATTGCACCTGGATGGTCCCCGCTGCTACGTGCGTTTCTGCCAACCTGGAGGTGTGGGTATCCTTCATGGAAATGGAGACTCCCCCTCCTTCTGTGGTTCGGTCCGGGTTAGGGTCCTGAACGCGTGATATGAGGTATGACCTGATAGTGCTGGGGTGCTCTCAGGAGCCCTGAACCAGGTTTCAGTCACAGCACTGACATCGATGTCCTCCATACTGAGGAGGGCTTTTGAGGGCATGCAGCTTGGGCATAGACTACTGGCACTGAGCAGTATTACCCTTAGGTTTTCCAGGTTTGTAGTCTAGGGCGGTAGGTTTATCATTTCAGCCTTGCCTGCAGTGGGCACTGTGGGGGTGGCAGGAGCCTTTGCCAAACTCTTGAAGACCAGGGGCGACAGGTGCAAGCCATCCCTTGCGAAGGAGCATGGCGTGTCAAGCATGTCATCCCAGGCAAGAGGACATTGGATCCCCTCAGACTGACACCGGTAATCAGGCCAATTATCAAGGGTGATCATTCGGACCCAGTATTGTGGCATCATACTTGATGAGGGTGGGATACTGCTCAGGGTCAGGGTCATGCTGGCCTGGGCTACACAATCTGAGAGCCCCTCTATGTCTTCTTTCATGTATCCCAGGGTGGTATGTCTCCGGTCGTTGACACCAGCATGGACAATGACCACGTCATACTTGTTCATGCTGCAGAGTGACCTGAGTGCATGTGTTATGTGGTGGATTCCAGCACCCGACAGGCAGCCTACTGTGATCATTCCCTTGTTCAGTCTGGTGGGTGGGATGTCGGTGTGTCTGACTATGGCGTCACCTATTACAAGTGTGTCTGGCATTGTGTGTGGCCTTAAGGGCTGTGACTGTTTAGCACACTGACGTTGAGAACTATGTGTTGCATGTCCTATGTCTTGTGGAGGCAGTTGCTTGGGTGTCTGCTTCGGAGGCCTCGTTAGGTTTGTTACATGTTTTAACAGTGCCTCCGAGTATGTCTTTGTGTGTTCATGTGTTTGTTTAGCATTTGTGATAGTTCCATGTGACACTGGGTTTGTGGTGTGCGTGGTGTCCTTCCCCTCCCGTTTGGTCTTGCCGGTCGTGGTTTGAGAGAGCTCAGCCCCCTGTCTGGCTATATAGTTGCATCTCTCACATGTATTATGTTTAGTGGGGGAGGTGCGGCTTGTCCGTGTCCATGAGGCACCTGTAACATTGCCTCAGGATGCCCAGATTCACCATCTGAACAGGAGAGGTCGCTAGCAATTGACCCTTCGACATGCCAGAGAACGTGAATGCGTTTGCTGTGTAACTGGGTCAGAAGGGACCTATAGGGAAGTGGGTACTCAAGGGGATTCTAGGCTAGTGTAGTACTCTGTCTAGTATACATGTACTTTACCTATGTAGGAATACTGTGGGAGCAGGTGCTGAGCTTTTGTGATAGAGAACAGACAGTTTAGATTGCAAGTAGAGAAGTTCTACGTGTAAACCTGTGGAGCACGGAGCCAGATATAGTGTAACGTTGTTTACATGGTACATGACACACATGTCCACACATATACTGCACCTGACGCCTGTGGTCGGTGCCACAGGCTACGGTGGACAGAGACATCACATACATGGCATGACACAGTACAGGTATGGTGACATTCTGCAGGTGTCGTACACAGTGTGCTGGCGACTGACCACAGGTGTCACCTGTCAGCTGTGGTGCACGCTGTGCAGCAGTAGGATGCTGTACCGGTACAGGAATATGTCCGCAATCGCGGGGTGTACACCACTATGGCACACACCCCGTTGTGTGCAGATGGGGACACCTGCCTGTGTGGTCAGCACCCACACAATACAATGCACCCACACGCCATGTCACAGGGGGCGGTCTTGCACAGGTGGCCAGTATGGCTCACAACTATGGCATTGACCGGGTCGTACAATGCAGCACCAGTACGGGATGGTCACCCTGTGTGGTTAGTGTCCATTCACAACACTATATCTGCATACACCCTCACAACAGGCAGCAGACATACACACATGTTGACACACTGACATGGTGGTGACCACACATGTCTACACGGAGGGACGATGTGTTGCATGTACTGCACCATCCACATCCATGCACCCCACACTGAGGTATGTACAGATCTCTACCATGGTGTACAGTGATGTGTGGCACGTGTCACATAGTCCCCCCGATCTGTGGTATACATGGGCACACATTCCTGCACACATGTCGCTGCTGGGAATGCCACACCCACTATATGGGATATGTGCAGTTGTGCAGCGGTATGTAGTGCATCATGCGTACCAACACTGTATCCGGCAGCTGTGCCGATATATGCACTTGGGAGGTGGTAGGGGTTACAGTGGCCATGTGACATATGGTCGATGACACCTGACCGATGGGTATGCATTATGGCAGCACTGTCATGTAATGGCGACATAGCAGACTGTATGCACATGGCAGGGTAGGATGGTGTGTGACACACCTGTGACCACCACCTGCACACATGCATGTGGACAGGTGTTTAAACACATGATGTACACACATACCGCCATGCGTGCTGTTACTATGCCACCATATGATGGCCCCATGATGGGTATGCATGTGGTAAGGGTTGCAACTATCTTATGGACATCGGACACCGCTCATGCATGGCTGCACCATGCACAGTACACGTGTCACATGTATCCCCTGTTGCCATGTGTGTATGCATTGCTACGTTGTGACATGTGTGTCAACATAAATGGAACATGGACTGTGGTATGGTATCCCAGCTGTCACAGGCAAACTGTACAAGGGTATGTGTCCCAGTCAACACTGCTACACCCTGTAGGGGGAGCATACCACAGACATGTGTCCACCTTCCATTCGTGTGTGTATTACCGTGTACGCCAGTGTTATGCATGTGGTACATCACAGGCTTCGTATGTGTCCTGTGTGCAGTCCATGCACACAGCCAGGCAATCACATATATGACATATCCGGACTTTGTTTCACTGTGGTACAGCTGCAGTCATGTGTCATATCTGTGTCAGGCCCTTGGTATGTGTGGAGCACGCCTGTCCATGTTTACCGATATGGGCGGACTACATCACACCTGTGGGATCATTGATAGTACATGTGTACTCTGCATGACGGCGTACACGCCATATAGACCTGTGGACATATGTCACATGCTGTTGCTGGACCGTGAGGCATACTGCTGCACCGATGACATGGTGCTGGCATGGCAGCTACAGTGTTCACTGCAGTGTGTACATGTTCAGCCTGCACCCGCGCCTGTGATGTCATCTGTGTGTGTACGTGTAACTGCATGTGTGTCCACCCTGTGCGTGTGTACGGGTTTACCTGGCCGTGACTTGCGGTGTGTGCACTCCGTCTGCATGCGGACGGCATAGCACATACTAAGTGTGTGAGCATGCCTGGGTTGCTGTTGTGTGGGTGGACACACACGATGGACCACACTCTGCCCTTCCATGATTCCACCCCATGTGTATGCATGTCTGCACTCTGCAGATTCTAAGTGTGTGAGCATGCCCAGTAAGCAGCTGTGTAGATGGACACACAGTACAGTGCACACCACGCCCGTCTGTGATGATACCCCGTGTGCATGTATGTTTCCCCTTTGCAACCGCCACATGTGTGAGCATGCCTGGGTTGCTGTTGTGTAGGTGGACACACACGACGGTCCACACTCTGCCCTTCCATGATTCCACCCCATGTGTATGCATGTCTGCACTCTGCAGATTCTAAGTGTGTGAGCATGCCCAGTAAGCAGCTGTGTAGATGGACACACAGTACAGTGCACACCATGCCAATCTGTGAAGATACCCCGTGTGCATGTATGTTTCCCCTTTGCAACCGCCACATGTGTGAGCATGCCCGGGTTGCTGTTGTGTAGGTGGATACACACGACGGTCCATACTCTGCCCTTCCATGATTCCACCCCATGTGTATGCATGTCTGCACTCTGCAGATTCTAAGTGTGTGAGCATGCCCAGTAAGCAGCTGCGTAGATGGACACACAGTACAGTGCACACCGCGCCCGTCTGTGATGACACCCCGTGTGCATGTATGTTTCCCCTTCGCGACCGCTAGGTGTGAGGGCATGCCCAGTACGCCATTCGGGGGTACACAGTACAGTCGGCACCGATGTCTGCTACTAGGCGTGTAGCCATGGCCAATGACATCCTGCATAGCCATGGTGGCCGTCCAGGTGAGTCATATTTGGTTGATATGCCACAATGGCTGCCTACATCATGCACACCGGTTGCCCTCTCATAGGGTATACTGTCTGTGGTGCATCCCGTATCCATGTCGTGATGTTGTGCTCCGTAGTTAGTTGGTATTCCCGAGTGCAGCACTACCGTGTTACTGTACGCCCACCTTGGGATGGTAACATGCTGTGTGACTGCGCACTCTGTCTTCATTCCCTATCGGCTGCCTTGCCTCTGCAGATGATATCACCCACCTAGGGGTATGCCTCCTGACAGTGCTGTGCTCAGTAATCTCGGTAGCGCGTTCTGTAGATGCATCATGCTGTAGTGTGTTCATGTAGGTAGGCATAGGTTCAACTCCCGGCCCTTCCCCGTGTGTGTGTGTGAGGTGTGTGTGTGTGTGTGTTTCCAGCTGCCCTTGGAGAGAGTAGTTCCTTTAGTCGCTTCGCAACACATACCTTGGCTATTGGCATCTATTCCTTTACGGATGATGTCACCCACCTAGAAGTATGCCTCTGACAGCACTGTGCTCAGTATTCTTGGTAGCCCGTTCTGTAAATGCATCATGCTGTAGTGTGTTCATGTAGGTAGGCGTAGGTTCAACTCTCGGGCCTTCCCCGTGTGTGTGTGTGTTTCCAGCTGCCTCGGCAGATGGTCATGCTTTTAGACGCTTCGCAACACATACCTTGGCTATTGTCAGCTATTCCTTTACGGATGATGTCACCCGCCTAGAAGTATGCCTCTGACAGCGCTGTGCTCAGTAATCTCGGTAGCGCGTTCTGTAAATACATCATGATGTAGTGTGTTCATGTAAGTAGGCGTAGGTTCAATTCCCGGCCCTTCGACATGTGTGTGTGAGGTGTGTGTGTGTTTCCAGCTGCCCTTGGAGAGAGTAGTTCTTTTAGTCGCTCCGCAACACACACCTTGGCTATTGGCATCTATTCCTTTACGGATGATGTCACCCGCCTAGAAGTATGCCTCTGACAGCGCGGTGCTCAGTAATCTTGGTAGCGCATTCTGTAAATGCATCATGCTGTAGTGTGTTCATGTAGGTAGGTGTAGGTTCAACTCCCGGCCCTTCCCGGTGTGTGTGTGTGTGTGTTTCCAGCTGCCTCTGCAGATGGTCATGCTTTTAGACACTTCGCAACACATACCTTGGCTATTGTCAGCTATTCCTTTATGGATGATGTCACCCACGTAGAAGTATGCCTCTGACAGCGCAGTGCTCAGTAATCTCGGTAGCGCATTCTGCAAATGCATCATGCTGTAGTGTGTTCATGTAGGTAGGCCTAGGTTCAACTCCCGGCCCTTCCCCGTGTGTGTGTGAGGTGTGTGTGTGTGTGTTTCCAGCTGCCTCTGCAGATGGTCATGCTTTTAGACGCTTCGCAACACATACCTTGGCTATTGTCAGCTATTCCTTTACGGATGATGTCACCCGCCTAGAAGTATGCCACTGACAGCACTGTGCTCAGTAATCTCGGTAGCGCGTTCTGTAAATGCATCATGCTGTAGTGTGTTCATGTAGGTAGGCATAGGTTAAACTCCCGGCCCTTCCCCGTGTGTGTGTGTGAGGTGTGTGTGTGTGTGTGTGTGTGTGTGTGTGTGTGTGTGTGTGTGTTTCCAGCTGCCTCTGCAGATGGTCATGCTTTTAGACGCTTTGCAACACATACCTTGGCTATTGTCAGCTATTCCTTTACGGATTATGTCACCCATGTAGAAGTATGCCTCTGACAGCGCAGTGCTCACTAATCTCGGTAGCGCGTTCTGTAAATGCATCATGCTGTAGTGTGTTCATGTAGGTAGGCATAGGTTCAACTCCCGGCCCTTCCCCGTGTGTGTGTGATGTGTGTGTGTTTCCAGCTGCCTTTGGAGAGAGTAGTTCTTTTAGTCGCTTCACAACACATACCTTGGCTATTGGCATCTATTCCTTTACGGATGATGTCACCCGCCTAAGAGGTATGCCTCTGACAGCGCTGTGCTCAGTAATCTCGGTAGCGCATTCTGTAAATGCATCATGCTGTAGTGTGTTCATGTAGGTAGGCGTAGGTTCAACTCCCGGACCTTCCCCATGTGTGTGTGAGGTGTGTGTGTGTGTGTGTTTCCAGCTGCCTCTGCAGATGGTCATGCTTTTAGACGCTTCACAACACATACCTTGGCTATTGTCAGCTATTCCTTTACGGATGATGTCACCCGCCTAGAAGTATGCCTCTGACAGCGCTGTGCTCAGTAATCTCGGTAGCGCGTTCTGTAAATGCATCATGCTGTAGTGTGTTCATGTAGGTAGGCGTAGGTTCAACTCCCAGCCCTTCCCCATGTGTGTGTGTGTGTGTGTGTGTGTGTGTGTGTGTGTGTGTGTGTGTGTGTGTGTGTGTTTACAGCTGCCCCTGGAAAGAGTAGTTCTTTTAGATGCTTCGCAACACATACCTTGGCTATCGGCGTCTATTCCTTTACGGATGTTGTCACCCACCTAGACATGTGCCTCTGACGGTGCTGTGTTCAGTGGTCCACGTAGCGTGTTCCATACCTGTGTCATACTGTTGTGCGGTTGGATAGGTGGGGGTAAGGTCAATCCCCATGCCTGCCAGCTGTGTGTGTCTATGCTCCCAGCCACATGGGTTCATAGGTTATGGCTTTAGAGGTTCCGCAGAACACTTATATCCTGCCGACATCTCTGTGTTTGTGGATGGTGAGACGCAGCTCGTGGACTGCCTGTGTGCCTGCTGTGGTTGGCGACCTCCGTAGCGTGTTCTCCACGTGCGCCCTGCTGTGGTGTGGTGGGGTGGTGCTGTGTACATTACACTCCCGGCCTTGCCACATGTGTCCGTCTGTATCTCTCTCGATGTATATATACATACTTATGTTATGCCCATAGCGCTGCTCTTGCATGGACAGCTGTCTGTCCCATGTATCGCATATTTGCACGGCTGACACATAGAACTGTGGTATGATGCATATCCACTCATTGTCCATGCAACGTCCGTATTCCGGCACGCCCTAGAGACATCTGCTGGATATCGTGGCAGACAGGTATCCTTGCTGTACTGACACTGTACCCATACACGCCATAAACCTTGTGTATCATTGCCTGTTTATGGTGTGTGTATGTCTATCTGAGCTGTGTGCATGGTCGTGTGTATGTCCCGCTATAGCCGTCTGTGCAGGTGTCGCCACTATGGGTAATCCTTGTAGACCGCTGTTTCATGTGCACTTCAGTACATACCTGCAGACCGTACTACCCCTCCTACGGCAGCACGGGAGCGGCCTTAGATCAACCGCTGCCCTAGGCGATAGGGCTCCATGGCGCCCACCACCACAACACATGGTGCCCACATCCTGGTGTACCTACATGACATAACTACTAGAAAGGTGGCCCTGCTAGTGCGGCCCTAGGCAGCCGCCGGGTTGGCCTATGCCTACGGCTATGAGCACATCCCAAGGCATACTTTTTACATTCAGTGTTTTACAAAGGCTAGATTTTAATCCCAGAGGGGGACCTTATCAACTATACTTTAGAATGCGAATTGAGATGGATTATTAGGTGGAGAGCTGACCAAACACCAGGGTTGAATGATGAAGCACAGATTAAGCCTCTTTTGAGAAGCAGGTGGCTTAAACCCAAATAACAGGAATGTAGTTTAGGTACAGCTATACATTTAACACCTATTAGTCCACTCTTTCAGTTGTTTACCACTGTTTTACATTGATATAATATACATATTTTCTATATATATTGTTAGATTTATAATTGATGAGAATTAGGCATAGTACAATATAATATAATACATGTTTTAATAAGATGTTTTTAAAGATGTTAATATATGTGTGTGTATATAACATTGCGTTTGCGCTTTATATGCTGGGGTTAATTGCTCATTGTTTGATGAGAAATTGACCAATGAAAATGTAAGGAGGGATATTTAAAGCCTGAATGCTTTTATGTTATGTGTAAGTCTGAAGGAGCCTACGAGTGAAAGCGCTTACTTGTATATAAAGGAACCTTTTTATACCATTTGGGCACTGTCCTGGACAATTTCTACATTGACTGTTTCATCTACCTATGTGTTTTTTGGATTGTGTGCCATAAGGTGCCAGCGGTTATTTTATGTTGATTAGGTGTAATCCATGGTCAATTGACATTAATCATATTAATTCATTAAAGGATCTTCTTTATAAGTGGGAACGCCATAGTTTAACCATCCTATGACCTTCCTAGTTGAAGTTGTTAGTGAGCCATTAGTATGTGTTCCACAGGTCGCCCATTTGTTCCGCATTATGGAAGCGAGTGATCCCCATTTTGGTGATGGCAGCTTGAGAGCTGTGTATGCCGGTATTTGCACGATGGTCTGACTTTGTATGGGGAATGTCTAATGTAGTCCCTATCTGTATTTCCTGTGCTATGCCTTACTGCAGCTGTGTAATTCCGCCAGGTTTCCAGTTATGGGTGCCATCTTGGTCGTATGCTTGTCCATCCATGGGAATTGCCTACTGGACACTGATATAGGGCTGTACACATTTCACACCTGCTTTCAGCATTATCCGGTGGATGCTTTGCATCATTAGTGGGGAGTAAGGCATGTGCTATACCCACATCCCTCCCACGGGGCGGGCCAACGGATTATCTGCCAAACAACACCGAGCCCCATTTCTGCATACCCAGGATCCCATGGCTGCAACCCTCGACGGTACACATTACACATCCTTCATGTGTGCGGGACTGGGATGTGGGCGCACTTCTATGGACTCGACAATCTGGGGATTTCTGTTCATATGTCCTGCATTTCATGGACACTTGTCATCAACCTTAAACACGCTGGTGGTGCATATGTCTAGCTGTGCCGTAGTCACGGCTGTCATTTCTTCTGGGTCGATCGCAGCTGGTTGATATTGCGAACGGAGCAATTTTGGAGTCCTACAATGGACACCAGTGTGCATATGTAAAGTGTAGAACTTGTTGGACTGTCACCATCTGGCCAGTGGTTTTGACTGATGCTGTATGTTCCCCATTCGCGGATGTCTGTTTGACTACCCATATTATGTATTACTTGGCATATCTATATCCATGTGCCAGCAAGCGGAAATACAGCAAACCTTGAGTCCTGGTCATCTTCATAAAAGACATTAATGAACATAAACCAGACCAAAACAGACGATGACAAAAACGATACACTCCACAGTCCAAAGATACTAAGCGCTTTCACCCACTAACATGGGGCATCGTCAGAGTACGAAATACATTAGATAGTCGTCCCTTATATACTTCCTTCAGAGTCAGTTTAAAGACAATTAATCAATAAACTTGCTCCTAGTTAAGTGGACAGTGCTCCAAGTCTTAAAGATAAAGTGACATATAAAAATCAGTGTTGCATACATTACTTAATGGAAACATTAATACAACAACAATGTGTTAATATAAATACAATATTGGTCAATACAATCAGTATATTGAAACATAATTGATAACTGTTGTGAGTAAACCTTAGAATGTAGTGTGTTGATAATGATATTATGTATATTAATGTGTATAATTGTTGTATTAAGATTCCAAATCATTGAATAAATAAGTACAATTAAATGCATATTTTGTATAAATATGAATGTAAATAAGTGTCACAATGTTAAATATAAATATGACTGTATATAACTATTTAAATATGATATGGAATAAACTGTAGTTTTTTACATCTTGTTTTCGAGTGACATATCTATGTCCATGTGTCATATATACAGGCCGTCGGACTGCTGTGTGTAGATATATACATGTGAACCCCTCGTTTCATACCTTGCTTTGTTACTGTCTGTGGATTACCTGTGTACACACATCTATTACCATACCATACCTTTCCACTGTACAGGTTCTGGCATGGTGTATGGCTGGTTGGCCCTTAATCTTGCTGTGTGTTACATTGACCTGTGTCTATCTGGCAATTCGCTGGCGTGTCATGTGAGACCTTCTTGCTTCTATAGGGACCTGATCCCGTAATTGTGATGTGCTTCCACTGGCCATATATTTCTCTGTCGTCTGGGATCTGTATGTAACCAGTCCTTTCAGGACACTTTCTATTGTTGTTCTTTTTTGGTTACATATATGAATACTTTGGTATGTTGTGCTATTATTGTGTGTGGAGCATTTCTCCACGGGCCTCTGCTGACACTGGACATATATCCAGCTAGCCTAGCCCGGTCAACAAGTGTGAGCCAACTAAACACAATTCGTACGTTGGCACCTTCTGACAAGTGGATCGGGTTACAGATGCATAACCCTCGTCAATCCATACTACTAACACACAATTTATTCTATCCACATTCTATGTTTGTCTTATCACATAGCATGTGTTTCTCACTATTTCTACCGGTACTTTACATGGCATTGTCCGATTCCATACTTTCAGAGGCTGACAGTTTTGAGACATGTATAACTGACGTGGAGGACACAGCATTAACTTTCCCTGCTGTGAGCGGATCACACACGCACACGCGCACTTGCATTTCCTAATTGTGGGCTACGCGCAGGCGCACATGCATATCCGTATTCTGGTTACATATGATTACTGGGTCTGTGTGGTTACGTGGTCTGTATTAGTTGTGACTGTTCCGGTAACATATCTCTGATCCGGTTGACGGACGTGTGCAGAACACACTTTCACCTTTACACATGTAACAGTCTTTGCGGCATGGACGCATTACGTACATGTTCACATTTATATGTTCTATAGTCGTAATTCAAACGGGACTGCATTCACATTTGCCAGTTGCTGTGACCACTACACATTAGCTGTTCTGTCTCATTTATATGCATACCCATGGTACTTAGCTAAATTTACATATCCCCCCCACCCCACCCCCCCTGCACTCACGTACGTCACAGGCATCCATTCTTCTGCTGGGAAAAGTGCGGTACTACATGTTACACATTCCTTATTCCCTACCGCTCATGGCCCAGGATGCATATGTCGTGACCGCAGGGATATTCAGATCACAGGGGCTTATAGCCCCTACGCATACAGACCTTCGATTGTCAGGGTGTTCCTGTGGTGCTTTGGGTTTGGTCTTGTCCGCCTAGTGTACGGAACTGCCCTGACCGTGTACGAATGTCAGACGAGTCACATGGGCATGGTTTGTCCGTGTCTATGATACCATCCCCCCCATTATTCCTAACCATGTGCGCTGATTGTCCAGCGTGCCCGTTGTAGATCGTGTTATAGTAATTGCACACGGTCTGGTCGACCGGACCTATTTCCATTACTATACCTCGGTATTTATAACCTGTCTCGCTATGTTACATGGGTTTAACATTGCGTGACAGCTTTCACTGAGCCACGGACATGTCCGTTGCTTACTTTGGGGCAGTCCCGCTCTGCTACACACATTTAACATGGCGGAATAGGTTGAACAGCTCAGCAACGGGGACATCGGGCTCTCCGTCGCTGTTTAGTATTGAATCGCTATGTTGACTATGTTTCACATAGCGAGACAGTGTCGACATTGGCAACGGACATCTCGCGCAGTACATCCGCACCGCCGTGGGTGCCGTATGTCTGCGGTTGGACGGCGGACAGGCATTATGCTGTGCCATTATGTCTGGGAATATATGGTTTCTTTCCCTAGATGATATGGCATACTAGCAATGACCCGCGTCTGGGTGTGGGTACTGCTGTATTTACCCATGGTTGCCTTTGTGTGGTCCCTCGGGCATTGGCCTCGGGACCGCACCACGTCTACCGTGGGTATATCTAGCATTACCCACATTCGGGCGTGGATTATTGCTATGATATTCCGTGTGTATGGACACGTGTGTTTGGACAACCTACAATAGCTTCTGCTATTGGCATACAATGCTGTGGGTGGTGCCGGTTACCATACATATGCCTTTCTCAAAAGCCGACTTCACACTTCTAAACACTAGTGTGGTCTCCTTTAAGGCCCCTGAGCTGGTGGTAAACATTACTCAAACCGCTGAATCACTTACATATGCCTTCTACCAGCACCTACAGGACTGCATGGATCAGGCAATCCCATACAAAACTGAGACTCTTTGTACCAAAGGCAAGCATCCGGTCTGGTGGACCCCAGCCATAAACAAGCTCTACAACAAAAGGAGAAAGCTACTACAAGATAGAGCAGAATCCTTGAAAGGTAAGACACCCTTGCTCATTATACGTGAAGAACTAAGAGCTCTCATAAAATCATCCAAGGCAAATTCGAGAGATAAATCACCAAGGACTCAAAAGACAATCATAAGGCCTTCTTTAGCTATGTTAGACACCTAGGAGGAAACTCCCAGATATGCTCAGAATGAGTTCAAAATGATGTGAAGATTACTGAACCTACACACATTGCCAACATACTGGCTGACAGGTTCAGTGCAAACTTCTCCCCCCCCAAATGGAGAGATATCTATACCAGAGGATTGTAGCCCCCATAACATCTCTAACGCCCAGGTGAGAACTGCTCTCTCCAAGGCAGTAAACACAGCATCCATGGGACCAGATGGTGTCCCCGGCTGTGTACTCCACGAACTCAATGAGGAATTAAACCCGCAGTTAGGACAGCTGTTTAATCTTAGCCTCACCTCAGGATACGTACCCAAGTAGTGGTGCAGGGCGACTGTAGTCCCACTTCACAAGGTCGGTGCCTCCACTAAACCTGGTAATTACCATCCCATTAGCTTGACAAGCCTTATCTGCAAAGCCATGGAGAGGATCATAATGGAACTCATAGATAAAGACATAGGGAACTTGCAGACTTTGGATCCAACCCAGTTTGGCTTGGTCAAAGGCAGATCATGCCTTTTAAACTTGGTTGACTTTTTCGGAACAGTCACCAAGGCCATTGATGAGGGTAAGGCAGTCCATACAGCCTACCTCGACCTGGCAAAGGCCTTTGACACAATACCCCCTTCAGGTATCATTGAAAAACTCATCAGCTTGAATGTAAACCCATACATCACAAGATGGGTTGCAAACTGGCTAAGTGACAGAACCCACACAGTCAGAGTTGCTGGCGCCATGTCAGACTCAAAGCCGGTCACAAGTGGTGTCCCACAGGGCTCAGTCCTGGGTCCACTCTTTTTAGGCATCTACTTTTCTGAAGTACAAGCAAACACAGGGGGGTTATGGCTGACAATGTTTGCAGATGACTGCGAACTGGGTGCCATAGTCGAAAACATAACTGACACAGATATCCTTCAGAAGGACCTCACAGAAATGGATAACTGGTGCCAGAGACATGGCCTAAAGCTAAATGCCAAGAAATGCATAGTCATACCCTTCGGGAAAAACAAGGTTACCCCTAGCTACCATATAGGTGGCAATCCACTGAGCACAGAGGAAGTTACCAGGGATCTGGGGACCCAGGTTGACAGTAACCGTTCGTTCGACACTCACATTGCTAAAGTAGTTAGGTAGACCTTCTACATTGCCCACCTGATCATGAAGGGATTCACATCTAGATCAAGGGAGGTCATCGTCCCCCTGTACTCATCACTCATTAGACCTATGATTGAGTACAATGCCCCATTCGGAATGTATCTGACCCGACACCTGCAGCAGCTGGAAAGGCCCCAAAAGTTCATCACCAAAAGGATACAGGGTCTCAAGAATATGTCTTATGCTGCCCGACTGAAAGAACTCCAGCTCTATTCAGTCGCATACCGCTTGCTCAGAGGTGACCTGTGCCTGACATACAAGGCCATGTCAAACCCAGATTTGATGACTATGCTTCACCTAAAGAATCTAGATCCCTCAGAACCACAAGGGCGGGAGACTTAAACCTTGACACGGTCATTAATAGAACATGCTGGAGGGACAGATTCATCAACCAGAGACTCACTATGCTGTGGAACAACATCCCGGTACATGTGAGGCAGAGCACCTCGCTGGCCTTGTTCAAGAGGAATCTTGACCAATGGATGGGAGATCGCAGATATACCCCAGGGATTACTTCAGTGTCACTGCTTGACAGAGGTACAGCAATATAATAGGCATAGTTTTCTTCAAACTGAAGGGGTGGCGAAGGCCACATAACTATGGGCTAGGCTTATAAATGCCCTTGGGCAGATAGCCTACTATGAACCTATGAACCTATGAACCTATGTTCATAGTTTGTCCCATTCACACTTGTCTATCCCCTGTCCTCATTTGTACGTGGATATTTCTGTGGCACATGATTGAACTATGTATTACCTGCAGGTATGCTGTGTACAGTGCACATATGTCACGGTTGATTACAGTGTATCTGTGTACCTACCTCTGTGATACTGAGGACTACCACACATCCTTCGCAGCATTACATGCGTATGTCCATACTATTATTCGTTGGACTGTGGGGGGTTGTCAGAGCGACGGTTACACGTGTCCCTGTTTGTGCATGCATCATGGTGGTCTTTGACCAGCCTCCGTTGCTATCGTGGGATGGACGGTGGTGTTGGTGTGTGTTTGGGTTGTGTTTCCACTGCCGATACGTCACTGGGGGGTGGGGTTGGCACGTGTCCCTCTTTGCAGGGGGCCCCATCCTGGACATTTGTGTCATGCGTTGACACTTGGCACGTGCCATATGTCCTGTGATATTCCCACAGTCATGTATGCCTTCCTGCATTACTACTGTGTGTTACTGGCAGTTTGTATCTGGTACGCATGGCTATTATGTTGGATAGCGTAGGCTATTCCCATGATATGACATACCCATTCATCCGGGCATATACGTGTTATTCAATCCTTTGCATTGGCCGTGGGTGTTTGGCCATCCGGCACCACTATTATCTATGTGTGATGTCCCACCTTCACCTTCTGTGCATGTGGCACCCTGTTGGGGTGTCCTGCTTGGTGGGCGGATGTTCCGCCCTATGTGTTGTGTTTGACATGTCTGCATAGCTAATCATCGGTACAGTGGCTGCACATACTGCTTTGTCCAGATGTGTACAGTTATGGACACCGTGGCGTGTGAACGCCTATGGGGTTTCGACAGGTCCGTACCACATGCGGGATGTACGCATTCTGCCGACACATTCACATGCAGCCATTTGGATATCAGTACCTGAGGTGGGATGTTGACATGTGGGGTACATATTTGCACACGTGGCACTGCCTAGGACAATACTTCATACTACATTTGAGGTATACCCACTGTGTGTAGGTGTGCAGCTGCGCAAGGCTGCTAGCTGGATTGGGTGGACGGTCGTACATGGGTGCAGGTTACGTGCTATGACGGGGCTGTTGTGTATTACATTTGCATGCATGGGTTCTGCTTCTGGATATTCCGCTTCGGCATACGCCATCCTATGTGTATCACGGCAGTGCGTTGCTGGGTGTAGTACATGTTGCTATGCACATGTTTGTCTGTGTTTAGGGTATCTGGTTTCCTTCTGGTTGTTATATAGACACGGCTGCCCGGCTGTGTACTTTCACTACCACTGTGGAACTGCTGGTGACCATGCCCATGGGGTTACTTGTGTGTAGGTGCGGCGCGCTGACATGCTGCAGTACACCTTCAATGGGTATGCCCACTGACAGTGCATTGCGTGATGGACATGGTATTATGCGTATCCTTTGTTCCTTGGACGGTTACAATTTGGACTTCGTGGGTTAATGTTTGGTTCTCCGTTTTGTGTAGACAGGTACTATGTTGCATACTCTGCGTATGTTTCATTATCCACGGACACTGGCTGTTGTGGTTACTATTGCAGGCGGCCTGTGACAGTCAGCACTTTAGGTTGCTCCTCGCCTGCCGGCTTGGCCACGCCTACGGGTGCATCCTACTTGGGCTCGCGCACGTGCCCTCTGCACATGGTTGTGGTTGCGGCGCGCACTCATTACTATGCATGTGGCGTTGCTACACCGATTATACACTGCACTGCCGGTGCACGCCTTACACCGGCCTTGCGCCGAGCTTCATGAATCCGGGGGACTATGTATTACAAGGATCATGCTAATTAAGCTCTGAGACCAAAAGAAAAAAAAAACTTGTTATAGAACTGTTCATACGTAAGACTCTAGCTAGAATAATCTTTTTGTAGTGGGGTTTATTCACACTAACCTCAGTGTAATTAGTAAAGCTTGAGCCACCACAAAGACAGCAGCCAACACACAACTGCAGCAAAAACCTAATAACAGCTCTGAAAGCAGTAACTGATTTTCCGCTGCCATGCAACAAAAAAACAAAAAAAAAAAAAGAAAAGAAAAAAAAAATTCAGCAGAATAAGTGACCAACAGATTTCAGTTTTTGTGTGATTAGAGAAGCCACCATTTGCATGTCAACAAGAAGTATATTACAGCTTTAAAAGCTGCACCTCTATTTATTAAACTAGTAATAACCCTGAGCCAAGAAAAACTCACTATGTCAACGTCTCACTTTTGTGTGTGTGTGTGTGTGTGTGTGTGTGTGTGTGTGTGTGTGTGTGTGTGTGTGTGTGTGTATACATTTGGGGTGTCCCACAAGGTTCCATTCTATGTTCTTTTTTGTTCTCCATATATAGACCCCCATAGGGAATGAGAACGGAAAGGATTAGTCCAGATAAAATCACTTTAAATATCAGATCTAGGAGACTCTTTCTCTCTGATCCCCTCTCTGTGGGAGGAATAAAGAATGCTTGTTGAAGTTTCAAGTAGTTTATTCAGTTAAGGAGGTAGACGGATGAGTATTCTTGTTCTAATATGTTACATACAACAGGTCATTTATTTAAAGGCAGTACAGGTGCTGGGTCATGTTTACCCAGGTAGGTATCTTCAGAAGGTTTTTAAGTCTTGAATTATCTGTTTCCATATCACTGAATGTCTCCTTAAAGAGATTCCCTGGAGTGGATAACTCCTGAAGGTGCCAAGGAGAAACAGAAAACAAAGGTAATCCAGAAAGCTTGAGGTAATGCAGTGAGTGACTGGACTAATCCAAGTTGTTGGACTAAATCAATAGTTTTATTTATTTATTTATTTTAGTTTGTTTACTGGGGTAGTGCACTGATCACTATAGATCATTTGCTGGCACAGCCTGGATAAAGTAACCCCCCCCCTCCAAAAAAAAAAAAAAACAAGAAAATGGAACAAATTCACAAGCACGGAATAATCACAGAAGGTAGATGATCCCATAGGCAATTGATACAATATGTAAACAATTTTAGCAGATTAGAAAATCAAATGTGAATTATTTTTTGTAGTAAATATGAGAGAGAAACAGCAGAGAACAGGGGGCCAAAGTAGAAGTGCAGTAGGTGAAGGGGGAGGGATTGCCAGAGTCTGAGTGCAAGAATAGTGAAGGAATTGTTGGCACAGTGCAGTTTAATTTGGGGGCCCTGGAGTGCAGGAGTTAATTGGGAGAGTTTGTGGACATTGTAAGGGGTGGTTTTATTATGTAGTTTGGCTACAAGAGGTAGAAGGACATCTGGTTGAAGTAGTTTGAAAACAAGAGATCCCAGGAGTATCTCAGCTATGAAGGAGACTGGTAGCCATTTGGCCTTGGAGGGGGTGATGTAGTGGTATTCCTGAGGGGAGAAATTGGAAATGAATCAGCAAATTTATTTTTCAATGGACTGTAGAGTAGTTTTTTTTTTAGAGGCTGTATCTTTGGGGAGCCTGTATTCAAGTTGAGCAAGGAGGACTCCTTCACCTATTTCAACTTTAGCTGATCTGGATAGAAAGGGGAATGTTTTCTAGAACCAGAATAAAAGAGAATGGATTTTTTTCCTGGTGATGTGTCATAGCTTGTTGGCTTCTTATCTTGTTTTCTGTTTTTAAACCACTTTATTGAATCACTGCTTGATCCAACTTCATCATTCAAATATAGAAATAAAATCTGAGCTCATTTCTACTTCCTTTGTCAGATCTGAGTATCCCTACCTTCTGCAATCCTTCTATTGCAACTTTTTTAAAGCAAAGCACTATAATAGTGATGAAGGGTGCAATCTCTGTATAACAATTAAGATATTTGTCTTAAAAATGAAAGGGAGCAGGGGTAGAAAGTCCAGAATAGACCTAAAATTGTCTGCAGTGTACAAATTGGAAACACATCAACACTATTGCATTGCCTCTATGGAGGCAGTAGCTGGAGTAATGTTTCACTTTGTATAATGATGTTATTCTCATGTTGGTTTCATTCCCTTTATGCCAATGACTAGCTGTTAGGTCATGTCATTCTGGCTTACATTGAAGTGTTCAGTCATGTTGTGTAGGCATTATATTTTTATTTCCTTAGTTTGGTACTGCTTAGGTTTTGTTGTCAGTTTTTCCTTTCTGTTTCAGTTTACTTGGTCATTTAATCAAAAAAAGACTTTATATTTAGGGTTAATGGTTGTTCAGGTTTGTTATAGCCTTTTGTTTGCCCACTAGTATTCATACAGCCTCAGTCATTGCTGTGCTCTCCCTGGGATTTTATAATTTGATTTTTCTTTTCCCAGTGAATTTAATTTTCTTTTTTGCTTTTCCTTTGTGTCTTCGCAACTTCCTTGGGTGATGTGTGGTATGACTGGTGGCTTACCTTTGGTAGGCAGGTTTCAGATTAAAAAAAAATGAACACACACACACACACACACGCACACACACACACATATATATACATATATATATATATATATATATACATATATATATATATATATATATATATATATATACATATATATATATATATATATATACATATATATATATATATATATATATATATATATATATATATATATACATATATATATATATATATATATATATATATATATATATAAATTACTGAAAAAAGAAAAGTTTGCTTTGTCCTTTCTTAAACTCAGTATTTTGAGAAAAGTTTGTGTTTTACACTTAATATATAATGACAATAATAAGAGTTAAAGACTTCTTTACATCAGATAGTGCATGTTAAATCACAATTTTTTATTGTATTAACTTTTAAATTAATAGTATTAATATTTCAAAAAAGTATCACCCTTTTTCATTATTATTATTCTGGCATTATTCCTTATTCTGCAAGTTAAGGGCTGAGAGCTAATAGCTTCATTTTTTTAGTTTTTTAGGTGGGGCGCATATTTGCTCTTTACAGATTTTTTGTCTTATTTTCTTATCAGGGTACTCACAATTCTTTTTCTCATACTGGCTGGAAAAAATGTTTTTGTTAGTGGTGAAAACTTTTCACAGTCTGTAGCTTGTTCCTGGTTCATTCCCTGCTCAAAGTTCTATTTGAGCAGTCAGTGTGTGTGTGTGTGAATGAGTGTGTATGTTTATGTGTGTGTGTTTAACTGTTATTTAGTGCCACATATTGTTTGAAACAGAATTACAAAGAATAAATATGTTATTTAAAAAAGCACCAACAACACACATAACGAGAAATACATTTAACTTTATTTAATAAGTGTATTAGTTTATTTTAGATCCTACAGCTTTATGTGCCAAACTTTCCCCACCTTTTTTTTCAATCCTTGTTTTCATGTAGTGCTATACTTATTTCAGTAATGAGTACATATTATTAAATCAAGTGAATTAAAAGTTATAAAGGGTTCAACAGTTGTATCTAATACGTGCATAGTTACATTTATCAATAGCTTGTTCCTGGTTCATTCCCTGCTCAAAGTTCTATTTGAGCAGTCAGTGTGTGTGTATGTGAATGAGTGTGTATGTTTATGTGTGTGTGTTTAACTGTTATTTAGTGCCACATATTGATTGAAACAGAATTACAAAGAATAAATATGTTATTTAAAAAAGCAACAACAACACACATAACGAGAAATACATTTAACTTTATTTAATAAGTGTATTAGTTTATTTTAGATCCTGCAGCTTTATGTGCCAAACTTTCCCCACCTCTTTTTTCAATCCTTGTTTTCATGTAGTGCTATACTTATTTCAGTAATGAGTACATATTATTAAATCAAGTGAATTAAAAGTTATAAAGGGTTCAACAGTTGTATCTAATACGTGCATAGTTACATTTATCAACATTGCATTCAGTTATTTAAAGTTTTAAATAATAGATACATTTAACTTTATTTAATAAGGGTATTAGTTTATTTAGGTCTAACACCTTTTACGTACTCAAACCATACCTTTCAGTCTTTTTTCATGTAGTGTTAAACTTATTTAATTCAGACATTAATAAATATATAGTATTAAATCAATTAAATAAATAAAAAATGTAAAGGATTCAACAGCCTATATCTAATATGCATATAGCTACTTCTATCAATTTTATATTTAGTTTTAGATTTCAGTTTTTGTGTATTTTAGGTGTTTTGGATTTGGCTTAATAATACTTTGCTTATTTAAAGTACTTATAGTTGTGGGCTTGATTCTGGACTGTGAATAGATTTTTTTTTTTAATTTAGGGTATACCTTTCAAGTCCTAACTAAAGAAATGATTCTTTTGAACTGGGATTTATGATCTGCATTCCCAGACATAGTAAGGCCTTACAAAGTTTGGAGCTATTGGCTACCAGAAAAATAATTTAGTAGAAAATAGAAATGAAAACCTAAACCAAGTATAACTGTAGTACTAAATACTGGTAAAAAAAAAATAAAGAAATTTGCAGGTTGGAGCTTTAGAAAAGGGAGACATAAAAACAAATTAATTTTGTAAGGGCAATACATGCAGAATAATGTTCAGGAGGAGAAGTAAAATTTAAGGAAAGGCAGGATCTAAGCCAGTTAAATAACATTGGAATGCATTAAAATTGCTCATATGTATACTGCATGAAAATAACAAAGGAAATGTTATTATGGCTTGTTTTATTTGCTGTTGTTTTAAATGTGCCTGTGTCATTTTTTAAACTCTATGTTTAATAAAGAATAAAAGCAATATACAGTTCAATTATTCAGATTTTCACAGAATATCCATATTGTTGCCTCGTAAGTTTTATGTATCCCTAAATTGTGGTTTATGGTCAGCCATTAGTACTGTAGTCACTAAATAGTGCAGTTATTCAGTTTCTGAATTATGTCCTCAAAATGTTTATGATTATGCAAAATTTAATTATTCTAGCAATTTCTAAGTGTATAACAACAATTTAAGATTTGTTCATTATATTTTATTTTATTTTATTTTATTTTATTTCCTATAATTAACTTACTTATAGTTTAAGCATGAAATAGTAATATATGAGGACCATCTGGCTTTTATGGTCTTTCTAGCTACACTTTCAATTAGTCCTCCCCCATATTTAAAGTATCTATCTATCTATATATATATATATAAATATATATATATATATATATATATATATATATCTATACATATATATATATCTATATATATATATATATATATATATATATATATATACATACATATATATATATATATATATATATATATATATATATTTATATATATATATATATATATTAGTGTATGTGTGTGTGTGTGTGTGTATGGATTCACTTCAGAATCTCGAAATTCTGAAACATCGAATTTCATATGATTGAGACCATATGATCGATGTTCTGGAATATCGAAATTCCAAAAGAAATCCCAAAAAAAACCAACAATTTAAATGCTTCTACAGGGGGGCAAGTCCCCCTGCACCCCACACACCCCCGCTACTTAAATATTGCAACTCCGAGATCGCGCTACAGGGAGGAAAAGGGAAATCTCCCATTCCACACTGTATGCAGATATCCGGTCACAATGTCGAGATTCTAAAATTTCGGTCATATGGTCTCAGCCATATGAAATTCGATCTTTCAGTATTTCGGCATTGTGAAGCCGTATACATATATCTATATATATATATATATATATATATATATATATATATATATATATATATATATTATATTCATATATATATTTATATATACACACACACATATCAAGTGAAATCTTGATGAGTGGATGAGAAATAGAAAGTTCACCCCGGGGGTCATTCCAGTGGCTCTACCTGATAAAGGCACTGGGAACTAATGTCAGACGGCATGATGCCAGGGCATTTCTAAGGGCTAGGCTTGTAAAGGCTCCAGGGTCATTAGCATAGTACACACCTATGAAACCATGAACCTATATATATTGATATATATATATTGATATATATATATATATATATATATATATATATATATATATATATGTGTGTGTGTGTGTGTGTGTGTGTGTGTGTGTGTGTTTCCTCATTGCCTTTCTTACAAATTGATGTTCTTCTGTTCTAGAAATTTAATGTCTCTTTGGGAAATCTGTGAGAGAGGAGAAGCTCCATAAATTAAGTCCAGGTGTTATTTGATGAGTTTGCAATGGGAACTTCAGGGCTTTCTGAAAAGCTTCCACAAAGCAGAAACAAAAGCCAATAAATTGGATTCATTAGTACTGGATAAGGCGCCAGCACCCAAAAAAAGAAATGAAAGCCTAGAAAAGATGGTCCATTTCATTCTCAAGAATGAACTCCTTCAGCTATTCCTCCTCAGTGAAGCCATCTTGACTCGGTCACATTGCAGGCACAGAATGAAGATAAACATTTAACAAGTTTCACTGAATCCCTTTACCGGTAAAGGTGAGCAAGACTATTTGTCCAGGCATTGGAGAGAAGTTCACCCTTCATGTTAGATTCATAATGAAGCAGGCGAGATAAATGAGGAAGTTGTGGTCACAGCGGGGGCATTTCTTTTCATTTCTTCGCCAACTATTACCTGTTGAGGCTACCAACATAGTTAGTTCTGCTCAGTTAGAGTCTACTAGGAATGAAAAACAACATAGGGCAGTACCCTTTCTATAGTGCAAATCAACAAAGATCAGTAATAATGTCCCATACTCCTTCAGTTAAAAAAAATGTAGGGATATTTATGTAGATATTTTTGATCTAATTGACCTCTAAAGGTTGACTCTCAACGTCTGACTTCCTCAAGGAATTAAGCCAACTTGCTAGCATTACAACCACTACCTCTCTCCCAACTCATACAGTCCCCTACTTTTTATTCTCCTCTTCTATCTCAAGAAAATTACTCACAAAGACCTTGACCCCCTGACTAGAAAACATACTCCTGGATGTACCCTCAGTACAATCTACTGTTGTAATTCTTCTCACTCGGCAAAAACGTCCTTACCACACCTCTTTTAAACAATTATAACTTTGGTTTAACTTAAAACACAATGATAAACATGTGGAAAGCTGCTATTGTCAAACCCCTTCTCGATCAGCCTAATGCAGTAAATCCCTTCCATTTCTGCCCTGGCTTCATCCTCCCTATTAAATACATGAAAAACTAATTTGCAACCAACTGTTCAGTTATACCCAACATCATCACATCTTTACACTTAAACAGCATGGACTTTGGGCTGGTCACAGTAACTTCACTATGGTCACTTACAGATAATATCCTTCTTAACATGGCTAAAGACAACCTTTCAGGATCACTCTTCATTGACCTTACCAAAGCATTTGGTCTTATTGACCACCTCCTGCTCCTTCACTACCACCAGGAAATTGAAGTTAGCTCCAGCACTGGCACCTGGCTCTACAATTTCTTAACAAATAGATATTTCAAAGTCAAAACTGACTCATCATTATGACCTCCAGAGCCCTTATCAAAGGAGTGCCCCCAGGGCTCCCTACTCACCCCACGGTTGTTTTCAAACTTTATTAGCAGACTACTCTCCAACCCCTCTAACCACCCTACCATTCTTAAAGGAAATTGCATGGTTATCCTTTCTTACAGTATCCTGCTTCAGTCTGACCAACATTGCCTTAATTCTTGACTAAACAACCTTAAGCTGCTCATCAAATCCTCCAAAATAAAAATTATGATATTTGGAACCCCCATAAAAGCTGAAAAAAACCCTTAAAAATCTCAGTATTGCAGATCTCAATGGTACTGCAATAGAAACAGCCATATCCTTTATTGCTTAGGTTTATAGCTAGACCAATCACTCATCTTCCATAAACACTTTGAAAACACAAAGAAAAAGATCTAGTTTCTTTTATTCTGGTCCTAGAAAATCTCTCTCTTTTTTCCCCAGACTAGCTAGAACTGTGGTAGGCAAATGAGTCCTCCTTGCTCAACTTGAAAACATACTCTCCATTATAGCCACAGGTTCTAAAAAACTCATCTTCTCTACAGTTCTTTGAAAACAAAATCTTCCAATTAATTTCCAACATACACAAACACCCTCAGAAAACTTTTTTACCACCCTGTCCAAAGTCGCATAGCTCCCAGTCTCCTACAGAGTCAAGCTATTTATAGGATCTCTTCTTTTCCAACTACTTCAACCAGATGCTTCCCACATTTTGCTTGCCAAACTCCATAATAAAACCACCCCCCTACAACCTCTGCAACCTCTTCCAATTAGGTCCCTCACTCCAGACCTCCCAAACAAAATGGACTGTACCAACCACTCCTTCTCCATTCTTGCACCCAAACTCTGGTAATCTCTCTTCTCTCGTCTGAATTCTTCTTTCCCCACATTCAGAGCACAACTTAAAAGATATCGCCATCAAAAACCTGACTGCAAGTGCTTTTCCACAGGACATATCAGCTAACTCCCCCTTATGTTCATCACTTTTTCTTTGATCCTCTATTCTTACCTGCTTCTTCTCTCCCACATTTACTACCAAAATTAATCCACATATGTTGCTTACTCTCTTAATAATATTTGTTCAATGTTTGCATGTGGGACTCTCTGCATTCCATGATTATTCCATGTGTGTGAATTAGATCTGCTTTTTTTGTAAATTTCTTCACCTGGGTTGTGGCTGCAGAGGATCTGTTCTGCTTAGTGCACTACCCTGGTAAACAACTAAAAAGTGCATTTATCATCCAGGGGGGTGATTCATCAGGATTAAATTTAAATTGTGTTGGGCATCTAGCACAGGTAGTTGTTCTTGGATAATCATGCATATTTCACCACATCCATTTTCATTGTAGTCGAGGACATGCTGCTGAAGTTGTTGGTTCAAGGATAACTCCTAAGAAAAAGCACTGGTTAATATACCCAATGGCGGTCAAGGGAGTATCCCAGCAACGGGATCTGGATGAGGTAAAAACTCTTTTCATAGCTTTAAGTGGATCAATTTCTATTAAGACCTTCAATAGAAAGTTTGTAAATTATTCTCCTATCAAGGCTGAGATACTGACTGAACGTTTGAAAGACTATGTACATCAGCAAGCTGATGTAGAGTTGATATATGGTTTCACTTCAGGATTTTCCATGAAATTGTGGGCTTGCAATTTCATTTCCCATAAGAATTTAAGGTCAGTGCAAGACAAAGTAAGAACAGTGCTTGAATTATTACACAAAGAGATTAGTGATAGATGAATTGCAGGCCCCTTTTCTTTATCCCTCCATTTCAATTCTTTGGATTTTTCCCTAAGAGGACAAGTGTTGGTTAAGTCGCCATCTTTGGCTTTCTTATAGGTCATCTGAGACTGATGGTATCAGTAAGTAGGATGTACAAGTTCAGTACCCTTCCTTAGGTCATGCTAAAAGTAATATTAGGAAGTTTAAGGACCAGTCGTACCAGTCTTAGGCTAAATTGGATGTTGGGTCAGCCTGCCTTTCACCTCCTTCCAGTCTCTTTGCATAACTGGCACCTCCTGGGCATGTTTTTGAGGGTTATTACTACTTTGACATTGACTTTCCCATGGACTGTGAAGTAAAGAATATCTCTTTTTAAAAATGTAGCATAGCTTTACAGTGGCATTGGGGAAAAAAGCCCCTAGAAATTAAGCTGTGCATGAACTATATAATTCTTTGATTTTCAAGGAAAGGAAGACAAGAGACACAGCAGGGTCTGAACATGTTCCAGGATTTGTGTCATCAGTTGGATGTACTCCTAGCTAATAAAGAAATGAAGGTCCTATTAAGTTACTTTTATCCCTTTATCTTCATTTAGATTGGCCCCCCCATGCAACGTTGGATCATTTAAGATTGCTCATTTAAAATTTTTGTCTGTGAAGAAAACCAGCGTACGTGATGTTATGGAACATTTGAGTTTCTCAAACTTTGCATTTCAAGCAGTAGGCTCTGGCAGAATGCTCACATGTCCTTTGGCTAATTTGTCACCTCAAGAAACACCATAGGGCCACGATCACTAACAAAGTAAAATCCGACCTGCACATGCGGTATATATTTTTGTCAGACTTCAATAACAAAGCATTTTTGACAGGACAATTGGGTATTAAAACAACTCATTACAGTTGTTCACGGATGCAGAATGGGGTGGGGGTGTGGCATGAGGGCATACTTTAGAGGGTATTGCTTTTTGGTTCCTTGGCCTCCCTCATGATCTTCTGACAGAAAGAAAAGGGATAACACATTTCTTGAACTTATGATGATTCGGGCAGCAACTGTGGTTTGACCGGATGATCTGAAAAGCAGAAGAGCAATTTTCAATCTGGCAATCAGACAGCTATCTAAGTCATGAGCAAGAGATCATCTTGGTCTTTCTGGGTTTAGTCCTTGTTAAGATTACCGGTATTTCACAGCTTGCATAAAGATTATTTCTGTTCCAAAGTTTGCATATTAATGTTTCAGTTATGACCAAACCTATTCCAAGGGCCCACAATGTGCCTACTGAATTGTTTCACACCTACAAATGTACTGGTTTCATCATCTGTCTCTAGATGATGCTCTCTTGCCCATCCAGATCCTGCTAGACATCTGGGATGATTGGAGAAGAATAGCACAATTTTTGTGTTTGAATTCATGAGCCCCCAACAACAGGAAAACTTACAGAGTATACCTCAGGTCTTTGAAATGTTTTTATTTGAGCCTTCCTGTTGAAAATAGAGTGTGGCTATCTTTACCTTATTATTCAATATTTAACATCCCAATGGATTATGACTCGTTCACCTTCTAATCTTAACATTCATATTTCTCTCTTCATTTCGTTTATAAGATTGCTCGGTGTCCGGGATGTTCCAAAACACTGATTATTGTCAGGTTGGGGTAGACGTAAGTTAGCTTTCTCTGATTTACAATACCCCATAGTTAAACCCAAGCTGAAATTGTTTATGCTTTATGGACAACCTTATTCACCTGGTATAACGTAGCAGCATTTTACATTAGTGAATTTTAAAGTACTTTAGAATGGTACCTGGCATCTATTGTTGATGATGGCATATTAGTGTGGGTTTCTAGGTCAAAAATTGATCATACATGACTGGGCCATTAAATGATTTTCGATTTATCCCACTTCCTTTACTTTATTCCCATCTTTGGATTATTACTCTGCCTAGGTTATCTTACCCTCATAAAGACGATAGCTTAGGTGTTGTTTTCCATAACAACATACGGTTAGTTCACAGGGACCTGGACAGTTGTTTAAACAAGGTGTCAGTTTATTAGGGCTTACCATCTAATGGTTATTCATCTCATTCTTTTTGAATAGACCTGGCTAACAGCCTAGTTACTGAGGGCCATTCGGTAGAAGTTATTAAGAGAGCTGACAGAGGCATTTTTGTTGTATATTACAGTTTTTGCAGGTTTGAGTTGCCTTTTATTGTTGTTTCCTTTTCTTGCTGGTATGTTATCTGTTCTGATTATGGGCCATTAATTAGTGGCTCAGACAGCTAGCAGAGCAAAGGTCACTAAGGAGGGTCTCTTCTAAGTTTGAATCCTTGTTTTTGGAATATAACTTGGAAATCTTCTGATGGAGTGTCATGGAATCACCTTTTGCTGAATTTCAGGACATTGTCAAACATTTAGGTCAATTTCATGTTGTAATTATATATTTAGGTAATAACGATTTGAGTATAACCCCTTAGTGCAGATTACTTTCCATTATATTTAGAGATCTAGTATCCATTTAACATTTATTTCCAGGTTTATATTTGTCTGGTCCTCCATCATACCCACGGTATATTGAGAAGGCACTTTCAAGCCTGCAGGCCTGGAGTTATTTTATGAATTTTTAAACTATTGTGCATTGCATACAGATTGTTTGTGCTGCAAAGCTTGTATATTAATCTTTTATTTCCTGCAAACATATTATGGGGGCCCTTCTTTGGGTTTTCAGGTTATTGGGCATTGGGACTTTCTAGATAAACATTCCATATGAAGATGATGATGTCTGTCTTTCAGACATGGGGAAGATATATCTGATAATCATTTTAAATGTCAGGACCCTCTAGAATGAGTCCTGAAACATGGATACTGAATGAATGAAAGAATGGACTTATATATACAGACTCCAAACTGGCCATTTCCTGGAGTATTTCATTTTCACCAAGGTATGTCTATCTTGCAGTTGGTGTATATAAGTTTGGGGGTTTGAGAGGCTTTTGTCCTACAAAAAACAAGTTTAAAGAAGAATACTCAGCTTTGATATTTGCTCTTCTCCTGGATTTTTGGTCTTTTTATTTTAGCTGTGTCACCACTCAGCATTTTAAGCGTTGACATTTCAGTAGGTTCATAGGTTCATAGGTTCATAGGTTCATACTAGGCTATCTGCCCGAGGGCATTTACAAGCCTAGCCCATAGTTTTGTGGCTTACGCCACCCCTTTAGTATGGGGAACTATACCCATTATTTTGCTGTGCCTCTGTTGAGCAGTGACACTGAGGTAATCCCTGGGGTATATCTGCGATCTCCCATCCATTGGTCAAGATTTCTCTTGAACAAGGCCAGCGAGGTGCTCTGCCTCACATATACCAGGATTTTATTCCACAGCATAGGAAGTCTTTGGGTGATGAATCCCCATAGGGAGCCATCTATTCAGTCTTGATTCTGCCCCTTTATACAAACTTTGCAAGACTCTAAAAGAGTTTTACATTTGAGACTAATCAATCTTACTGATCTTTAAACAGCAAGTTACCTTGATGGTATTTTCATTTTTTTCACTTGGGTTATTATTTATGTCATGCCAAGAAAGAAAAAAAGGGGAACAGGCTGCCTTAAATTGGTCAATCTTGTTCGCAGTTCCCCTTTTCCATTCCTGGGCCTGTGGTAGCTCCAGAATGGTGGAGCTAACCTATATATGTATATAAGATTGACATGTGACCAGTGGCATGTTATCTTAGGGATCACTTTTATTATATCACACAGTTTGGAAATGGGACAGGCCTGACTGGTGTAGGTGGTCTGTGGCGTTGCCTGGTCATCAGGCTGTTTTGGTTTATTTGATTTACTTATTGATTTAATTTGCATATTATGGTTTAAAAATTGAGGTGTTATAGAATGCTGGTTTTAGAACTGATGATTCTGTTCATGACCATTTATATTTTGCTGTAATTAATAAACTGGTCACAACATCCACTATATAAATTTGCCTTTATGGGGAAAACCTGAGCATAGGGACTATCTGTGATACAGTAAGCATCCCAGAAAGCAACATAGAAAAAAAAACTGTGTGGTGTGCAACTGAACAGACGGGCAGTGGAAAACGTAACTCAGAATTCAATGAGAATGTAGCGTAGCTATGTTCTCTACTAATATATGCTACACTGTGATAACTATCTTAGGGTAAATGTGCATTAAAACATTCAGTTTGATTCATAGGTTCATAGGTTGGTACTAGGCTATCGGCCCTAGGGCCTATACAAGCTTAGCCATAACAATTCCCTGACTATTTCTTCCAACAATATTTACTTCCCCGGACCCCTGTCTAGCAGGGTGACTGACATGATCCCCGCAGGGAATTTCCTATCTCCCATCCAATCTGATAACAGAGTTTTTATATTTTTTGGTGTTACACTTCCTAATTGCAGCTATTACTTTTTTTTTTTGTTATACAATCTGTGCAGTTTTGGATTCCATCAGTGCTGTTTGTTGTTTGAGTTAGCTTTGCACTTACTTCTGCTAGGTACAGCAGCCTCTATGCTACCATTGACATGGTTGCACAGTGCTTCTGTGAACAATTCCACATAGGCTGCTATGTTATCTGGGTGTGAAACAGCTTGACATTTTGACAGCTTATCACGTAATAAAAGGTTGTTTGTCTTGGAGTAGTTTCTAATTGTTACATGATTTGCTGGGTTTACAAAAATAATTCTTATTTTGAAGGAGACTGCTTTGTGGTCTGACCTTACTAGAGAGGACACCACACAGGAGGAAGTATACATTTTCCAATATTTGTGAGTACAGGGCCAATATGTTTGTACCTCTATTAGGCATATGCACTAACTAGTCCCGGTTGTTTGTGTTTACAAAGTATAAAAATAACTGTGCTGCAAATTTGGGGTTATGTAGGATTCCCAGATTATATCGGGATAATTAAAGCCTCCCATGAGTATGGTATTTGGTTGAATGGTGAGTGTCTCCAATAGGTCTGAGTATGAGTTATGGGTTCCATGTGACATACAGAGTGCCCTATATCTGGCTAGGATATGGGATGGGAGTGGGTTTATGGTAATCTGGACATGGAGGAGCTCCACTGCATCATCCTGTTAACCAAGCTAGAGCTATGATTGTTGATTAGGTGGATCAAAACACCCCCACCTTTAGTCCCTGTCTGTGCAGTTACTGATCTAAATGTGTGGAAGGCACTGAATCCTTGTTCTGTTAGGGTACTCCCTGCAATTTTAAACCACATATCTATAACTGCACAAATGCCTGCATTCTCCAAGGTGGACAGAGCTTGGAGGGAGTGAGGCTTCTTGTTTAGACTCCTGGCATTTACCGGTAACACCATTGGACTTCTTTGAGTATATTTATCTATGTTGGAAGGTTTGTTCAAAAGCTTAGAGAAGACAGGGTCAGACCATCCTTGGCAAAGAAATATGGTTTGTTAATCATGTCCTCCCACTCTAAAAGAAATTGTATCGTCATAGCATGACAACAAAAAATAGCCAGTTATTAAAGTCAGTTATCTTCAGTTCATATTGTGGCATCATCCTTGGTGAAGATATAATGCTGCTTAATGCTTGGCACATAGCAGCCTGTGACAAATAGTCTGAGAGCTCTATAATGCCTCTCTTCATATAGTCCAGGTCATTTACACTGACATGAACTATGACTAAATTATACTGGTACCTGTGGTGGAATTACTTGAGTGCATGCATCACTTGGTAGATCCCAGTCCCTGGGTGTGGCTGTATGTGCAGTGTTAGCTGTTACACCACTGGGTGTGGCTGTATGTGCAGTGTTATGTGTTACACCACTGGGTGTGAATGTATGTGCAGTATTAGGTGTTGTTTCTGTTACATACTTTTGGGTTTGCTGAGGATAGTTTTTGTTGGTGGAATATGTGGGAGGTCTTTTGAGTCTGGTAATACTACAGTTAAGTGTCTCAGCATAAGTAGGTCTATGTGTGGTATGCATCTATGTGTGGTGAGTGTAGCGTATGTGTCACTGACAGCCAGATTTTTCTTATGATTGTTTGCATGTGAGAGATTTGCCTCCGGAGACATTGTGTGTATACATCTCTCACATACTGTATTTGTTTCTTTGAGGATTAAATGATTGGCAGTGAACATTAGACAATTCTTACACTGTCTCAGTATATCCATATCCACCAAACTGTCTGCAGAGAAATTTGGAAAATGCATATCCATGATGTGTCCTTTATTGAGTTTGCTACAAGGGTGAGGTACACCAGGGGTAATTAGTGGGGTGACTAAGGATACTTTTGGGGCTAGAAACTAGGCTATGTAATACTAAATTCAAGGGGCTGTATTCCTCAACGTGCAAACTAATTGATCTATGCTACTTAATGCACAAAGTAGTTGCTCTACACTCACAGATACAGTTTCACAGGTGATTATTTTAGCTAAATGTGGTTTCTAACTGTCTGCAACAATTGTGTGTGTCTTTCGGCTTTTCCCGGTTAGGGGTCGCCACAGCGGAACTCCGGTCCGCTAATGATTGGCAGTAGAGTTTTACATGCTGGCTTGCCGGGCCTAACGCACAACCTATGTCACACAGCAGACGCTTAACTGAGAATCGAACGGCAACGCCTAACTGTGAAGCACCACCACCATAGGGGATTATTAACCATTACTGCACAATGAGCAGTGGGCACACAAATGTACCAAATTTACACAGGCACTTAAAAAACAGGAAACTGGCTTCTAAGTCCTCTGGCCAATAAAACAACTACACTTACAGCTTTTTTATTTGTTTACCAACTCAGATAGACAAGGACACCGCCGACTGCTACTAGATGGAATATCCCAGTCCTCTTAATGAAAAAAAAAATTGCTTTAGTCATCTCTGAAAAGGAGTTTGGCACACTTAGACAACTTAGTTAAGTAAAATATAAGTGAATAAATGTAAATAAAATAAAAAAGGAAAAAAGCTTTACATGCTTGAGTGGCACCATTGCATTAAAGAAACTTTTAATAACACTTAGTGTGTGAACTTTTTATCTTCACCTCGATTGGAGAACAAATGTTCTCCAACAGTATTCAGGTAATGCCAAGTAAAAAAAAAAAAAGAAAAAACAAGTCCAGGGCATATGAAACTGCTGTGAAGCTCAGAAAGAAAAAAGCAAACAGCTGCCATTTTAAAACTCAACAAATATGGCTTTGCTGTTTAATAAGTGTAAAATTTTTAAAGAAAAAGTAAAGAGTGTGTGTGTGTGTGTGTGTGTGTGTGTGTGTGTGTGTGTGTGTGTGTGTGTGTGTGTGTGTGTGTGTGTGTGCGCATGTGTGTGTGTGTGTGTATGTGTGTGTGTGTGTGTGTGTGTGTGTGAGTGAGAGAAAGAGAGAGTCAGAGAGCATAAGAGACAGAGAAAGAGAGACAGAGGCCAAAGACAGTGCATACCAACTTCCTTGGACTGCCAACAGGCAGTCTATCAGCATGCATTGCTTAAACAATAAGAAGTATGTCATTACGGAGTAACTTTAATTCTCAAGGATTTACCAACAAATCAGTGCAGTGAGGGGAAAGAGCAGAACTATGTGGCAAAATCAGGGGTGTTGAAGACCTTGTGTGCTATAAGTTTTTTTCATTCATTTGATCACAATGAGATATATGAGATGTATACATTCGACAAAGTGGCTGTAACTTGTGTGCGTGCTTGTGGTGTGTGTGTGTGTGTGTGTGTGTGTGTGTGTGTGTGTGTGTGTGGTGTGAGTATGTGTATGAGTTTGTTTCAATGTATATGTTTGGAAGTCTGTTTCTCTCAGCTTCTGAATTTGTGTGTATGTATGTGTGTGCATATGTGCATATTTGTGTGTGTGTGTGCATGCGCGTGTGGGTAGACAAATACATAACCTGTATTTTGGATGTAAAATACTACCACTATTAAAATTATATATGCCGCAGTAAGTATGAAGCATTAGAAGAACTATTGTGCATCAAAAATATTAAAAAGTATATAGTAATAATTTAACAGATAGCCCATTCTCTAAGCACAGTAATGCCCTTCCAGGTTGAGCATTATTAGGGAATTAATACCACTCCAGGGCGGTAACACCCAACGCCTGCAGTGTTGAGCCTCTCAGCACCCCCTGGGTATGCATTAATTCCCTGATAAGGCCCATTCTGTCGGGTAGTATGGCTGCTTGCTAAATAATTATTTCATACAAGAAAGATCAGATCAAAACTTAGCATATTATACACCTCACAGGGAATACAAATTAAGCAAATGGCCATGCTGCCTCGCATTCTACACCAGTCAGACTATCTACCTGCTGCAGCCTATAAGTTTTCTTAAGAAAATTACTTTTATTATAAAAGTAATATAGTGTTAAAGACACCAAGGAGGTCCATAAACATTTAAGTCCATACCAAAAGGAGATTATTCCCTACCTGCATTATACAAGTACATCCTACCAGCATAACTTAGAGCTATAAGGATAAACCCTTTTTACATAGGACCACAACTAGAATCAATTTGCTATATCAATATATATCAATCACTAGATATACTGTCTCCTCAAAAACTAATTAATTTTCTTGTTCCTCATCTCTATTCACATACATATACTAATATTACTATTTTATGCATCTTTCTACCCCCCCCCATTTCTACCTCACTATTTAAATAACATTTTCTACCTTTTTTCTATCTTGTCAGTTTCCTTCATTTTTACCTTCTTAGTTAGATTAAGTATAATTCCAGGTTCTTTCTGATAAACTATTTGTTTTTAGGTTTTCTGTATGCATATATATATATATATATATATATATATATATATATATATATATATATATATATATATGTTCATAGGTTCATAGGTAGGTACTAGGCTATTGGCCCTAGGGCCTATATAAGCCTAGCCACAAAATGTACCTTGGCTTTCACCACCCAAGAAAATTATTTTCATGTACCCCTGTCGAGCAGAGCCACAAAAGTGATCCCTGGGGTGAATTTCCCATTTCCCATCCAATTATCAAGAGTTTTCTTGAAGAGTGCTAATGAGGAGCTCTGTTTGACATAGATAGGTAGTCTGTTCCAGAGTATGGGAAGTCTCTGGGACAGGAATCTATCCCTCCAGCATGTTCTGTTTATTGTGGTGACAAGGTTTAGGTCCCTAGAGCGTGTAGCTCGGAGGGATTGGGATTTCTTTAAGTGGAGCATGTCCAACAGCTCTGAGTTTGACATAGCTTTGTATGTTAGGCAGAGATCGCCCCTGAGTAGGCGATATACGATGGAGTAAAGCTGTAGCTTTTTGAGACGGTCTGCGTAGGGCATCTGCTTGAGGCCAGTAATCCTCTTTGTGAGGTATTTCTGTGGTCAATCCAGTTGTTGTAGATGTCTTGTGAGGTACATACCAAAAGGGGCGTTGTACTCTATAATGGGTCTAATGAGTGATGAGTAGAGGGAAACAATTACCTCTTTTTTTCTGGATGAGAATCCTTTTGTGATGAGATGAGCCATGTAGAAGGATTTCCTGACCACTGCGGTGATGTGATTATCAAAGGAGAGACTACTGTCCACCTGTGTCCCAAGGTCTCATCACATTTTCAGCATTAAGTAGACTACCAGCTATGTGGTAGTTAATGGGTACAGAGTTTTTACCAAAGGGGATGACAATATACTTTTTGGCATTGAGCTTCAGGCCATGGCTTTGACACCAGGTATCTATCTCAGTGAGATATATATATATATATATATATATATATATATATATATATATATATATATATATATTTGTTTTAGTACTCCATGTTATAGTCTGTATGTTATGCATTTATTATGAGTTCATATGCATACTCACTGCTTTGATATTATGTAAATATTTCTTATATAGTCTTCTTATTGTATTTTTTTTCGTGTGAAACTTTTCTCCTCGGCTCTCCACTGAAAAGAGGTCTTTGGCCCAGTTGGACTAACCCAGTCAACAAAAGACAAATAAATAAATAATTTACTAAATGCCATGACTTTTGAAATCCTTTGGGAAGGGTTGCAGTAAATACTGAAAACAGTGCCCTATCTAATAATTATTTCTAATAGCATGACATTCTTAAGGTAACAGTAATGTAATTTGGTTTTAGAGCATGGGTAAGAGTAACAGCTTTGAGATAGCCATTTTGGGAAAATATGTTTATACAGCATTTTGAAAGTGTGTTTTATTCTGTGTTTTTAAAGTCCTCGACCCTACACCTGCTCACAGGGCACTTCTGCTTGTACTCCCTTGTTTAATATGATCAACTCCAACATTGCTGCACCTTGGTGGAAAGATGATTGCTCCTAGCCAAAATGACCAATGTTAGATCAACACATGTAACTAGTTGTGCATTTCACATATTTGGTTTTGAACCCCTGTCCTACTTATGCATAACTTTTCAAATAGTACCTCTGGAGCAAATAAAAACTTTCCTTAGTGTCACTCTAACCACAAATCTCTTAACAGCTTCATCAGATAATGCACATCAACTTTACTTTGTAGTTTGGCAGTTTAACTTAGTGGTTTGAGCCTCTGAGCTGCTAAGGTTTCCCTACACATGTTTAAAAGCTAATACATTGAGGAAACAAGTAGGTGACCTTAAGTAACCAAGAGCTACAAATGCACGAATATAGGATTATATATGCACCAACTGAAACAAGCACAAATAGAAGATGATTGAACCAAACACAAATACAGAAAATGCATCAGATGGAGAAAATACCAATGGGAGAAGAAGCATGGACTGAAGTTGAGCAGAGAAGAAACTATTAGCCATGTGTACCTTTAACTAAAACACTTTACAGCCAAGGTAAACAACTGAAAATGAATATAAAAACACTGTCATTCATATGAGCTTGAATGGACTGAAGATGAATATAGAACAAATGTTATCCATTTGTAACTTTACCTAAAACTATATATAGTTATGTTAAACAAACTGAAAATGAAAACAGAAATACTACCAGTCAAATGTGTATTTAAACATTATATAGCAAATTAAAAGTAGCAAGAACATATGAATATCTGTGTACAGCCCATGCATTCTGTCTCATTTTATTAGTCTGGTGCCCTCATGGCTGGGCATTAAACAGCAAAGTGGATAGCTAAGACATCAAAACAGCAAAACAAAGACTCTTTGTACCAAAGGCAAGCGTCCAGTCTGGTGGACCCCAGCCATAAACAAACTCTACAACAAAAGGAGGAAGCTACTACAAGATAGAGCAAAATCCTTAAAAGGTAAGACACCCTTGATCACTATAAGTAAAAAACTAAGAGCTCTCATAAAATCATCCAAAGCAAATTTCGAGAGAAAAATAGCTAAAGACACAAAAGACAATCATAAGGCCTTCTTTAGCTATGTTAGAAACCTGGGAGGAAACTCCCAGATATGCTCAGAGCTAGTTCAAAATGATGTGAAGATTACTGATCCTACAGACATTGCCAACATACTGGCTGACAGGTTCAGTGCAAACTCCCCAAAAGAGAGATAACTATACCCAACGATTGCCGACCCCCAAACATCACCAGCCCAAGTGAGAACTGCTCTCTCCAAAGCAAAAAACGCAGCATCCATGGGACCTGATGGTGACCCCGGCTGTGTGCTCCATGAACTCAATGAGGAATTAAACCCACAGCTAGGACAGCTGTTTAATCAAAGTCTTACCTCTGGATACGTACCAAGGGAGTGGCGCACTGCAACTGTGGTACCACTTCACAAAGGCGGTGCCTCCACCGACCCTGGAAATTACCGGCCCATTAGCTTGACAAGCCTTATCTGCAAAGCCATGGAGAGGATCATAATGGACCTCATAAATAAAGACATAGGGAATTTGCAGACTTTGGATCCAACCCAGTTTGGCTTTGTCAAAGGCAGATCATGCCTTTTAAACTTGGTTGACTTTTTCGAAACAGTCACCAAAGCCATTGATGAGGGAAAGGCAGTCCATACAGCCTACCTCGATCTGGCTAAGGCCTTCGATACAATACCCCACTTGGGTATCATCGAAAAACTCATCAGCTTAAATGTCAACCCATACATCACAAGATGGGTTGCAAACTGGCTGAGTGACAGAACCCACAGGGTCAGAGTTGCTGGCGCCATGTCAGACTCAAAGCCTGTCACAAGTGGTGTCCCACAGGGCTCAGTCCTGGGCCCACTCTTGTTTGGCATCTACTTTTCTGAAGTACAAGCAAACACAGGAGGGTTATGGCTGACAAAGTTTGCAGATGACTGCAAACTGGGCGCCATAGTAGAAAACACATCTGACACAGATATCCTTCAGAAGGGTCTCACAGAAACGGATAACTGGTGCCAGAGCCACGGCCTAAAGTTAAATGCCAAAAAGTGCATAGTCATACCCTTCGGGAAAAACAAGGTTACCTCTAGCTACCAAATAGGTGGCAATCCACTGAGCACAGAAGAAGTTATCAGGGACCTGGGGACCCAGGTTGATAGTAGTCTGTCATTCGACACCCATGTAGCTAAAGTAGTTAGGAAGACCTTCTACATTGCCCACCTTATCATGAAGGGATTCTCATCTAGATCAAGGGAGGTCATAGTCTCCCTTTACTCATCACTCATCAGACCAATGATTGAGTACAATGCCCCATTCGGAATGTATCTGACCCGACACTTGCAGCAGCTGGAGAGGCCACAAAAGTTCCTCACCAAAAGGATAAAGGGTCTCAAAATCTGTCCTATGCTGCCCGACTGAAAGAACTCCAGCTCTATTCAGTCACTTACCGCTTGCTCAGAGGTGACCTTTGCCTAACATACAAGGCCATGTCAAACCCAGATTTGATGAATATGCTTCACCTCAAACAATCTAGATCCATCAGAGCCACAAGGGCGGAGACTTAAACCTTGACACGGCTATTAATAGGACGTGCTGGAGGGATAGATTCATCGCCCAAAGACTCCCTATGCTGTGGAACAAAATCCCGGTACATGTGAGGCAGAGCACCTCGCTGGCCTTGTTCAAGAGAAATCTTGACCAATGGATGGGAGATCGCAGATATACCCCAGGGATTACCTCAGTGTCACTGCTCGACAGAGGCACAGCAAAATAATGGGTATAGTTCCCCATACTAAAGGGGTGGCGTAAGCCACAAAACGATGGGCTAGGCTTGTAAATGCCCTCGGGCAGATAGCCTAGTATGAACCTATGAACCTATGAACCTAATCAGAGCATGACTCTGCATCAATTATATAGATATGCTTGTTAGACAATTATAATATGATTATTAGTGAACATGTTTTAATAATCTTGCATGAATTAATCAGAATTTTGAATTTGTTATAAAATATACAAGACAAACATTTCTTAACAAAGCTGCAGCTTGTAACCTTTTCAACCCAATATGTATGTAAAAAGGGGAAGTAGCCATGCTTTGCAGAGAAATGTTTTGGACAATGTCAAACAGATTGGGAAAGCAAGTGTATAAAATGAACTTAAAAAAATAATATAAATGTTTCTAACAACTCAGGAAACTGATCCATATCACAAGATTTCCAAAAAGTATCAGTTCAACAGTTGTAAATTTCCAGAAAATATTGCATGTACACTTTTGCGTATATAAGCCAGGGCAGCTGCATGGTTTGCTGACCTTCCTCTATTCCCTACTTACTATAAAAACTCAAGTTTTCAGTAAACTCTCCTTGAATTTATTGATTGACTAATGAACTGGGATTAAAGTTGACAGCTTGAACCTGATATGATATACTTTGATTTGATAGACTGATTGACTGATCGATTCAGAGACTGACTGACTTGGCCACGCAGCTGCAACTGCACACAGATCACTGAGGGTCCCTTGTACAGTTTACAAGAAGTTTAAACTGATGACTTTTGTAACTGATTTTTTGATTAAACTACTTTTAGCTGGAGCTTGGTGTGTTGTCTCTTTCTTCCATTTGTATTGTAGTTTACCACTTAACCTCGGTACCAAAACAAGAGCCAACATATTACCCTAACCTAAACAGCCACATGCACAATGATGCAGTTAATTGAAAATTCTGGAAATGTTTGTTGAATTTGAATAAACAATACCCATACAAAATATAAGTGTCCAACATCATGCAGACCAATGCAAAGCAGTACAATGTCACTGGCAATTCAGAGAAAGTAGTACTTTCCATTAGGAACTCAAATCAAAAGCAGGTCACCGTTCATATCTATACCAGTCACTGCATCAACATATAAAATACCATGCCATCACTGATGTGTAAAAACACAACACAGTCATAGGCATGTATGGTATTTAAAATTAGCCATCACAATGTGGCACCGTTCAGAGTCTGAGCTCATAGGTCATGGATCTTTTTGGACAGAATAGCACTCTGTCACATTCAAGAACTACAAAGGTAGCATGATAGAACTGATAAAATATAAGACTACACCTCTGAACTAATTATAACAATACTTTAATAAATCTGCAACACACACACACACACACACACACACACACACACACACACACACACACGCTCATATACTCACAGATACACACAATAGCATGCACATGCACACACATATGCAAATTTGCAACCAGATAATCATAAGCATTATTACCTAGCCATATCTTGAAGTACAATATGTGAAATATTTCACTGTAAATAAACAAGAAAAGGAAATACTTTTCTGAAAAACAAACAAAAAAAAATCCTTTAAAATTAGAAAAAAACATAAAAAAAACAAACAAACCAATGAATAACACACAAAGTTGCTATTTGCTGAGGCAAATAATGCTGGTTACTAAAACCAAATAATGCAGCTTTCTCAAGTGGGAAAGTCTTCTGCTATGTTGTTGGGCCTCACAATACCCCTGGATTGTCTATTATTGCCTTATAATGCCCACCCTATGACGAAGCATTGGCTTAATTATAAAATAACTTTAGTAAAGGATTAAATCTGATTGCTCAAACTTTAGCAAGATTGGGTGAATAATGCTGTATAAAGTCTGATGAAAAGAAAATATTAAACAGACTCCTTGGCTAGACTCAATGCCTCTTATCAGTTCCATAATCCCATCAGTAAATCAAGAGCCATAGTATTATAAGACTCTCATCTGATAAGGTTATCTTTACTTATAAGAAATGATAAGTGAGATGCTACAATTATATTTTGAGCATTTAAAGCTAATAAGATGAAAACAGAAAACATACAACTAAGCAAAACTAACAGACAGAAATTACTTTATGCAGGGGAAGACAAGTGCCTTACAATTTCACCTTCAGTGTATTGATTGTCATTGCAGTTAAACAAGAGGTGTCAGAGAAATCAGTTGTGACAAATGTAATTTACCCTAATAACTGTCAGTTTTCAAAATTAGGAATTCTAAATAATGCAATATGACACACACACATTTAGACTTGTTTAAATACTAGCTAGAAAGATTAGTTTATACAAGTATCAATAAAATATTGCTGCATCAGCATCCTGGTCAAGGATGCTACTTGATATCATGTAGTTAGTATAATGATTTTTATAGCTATGATCATATGAATTAAAGAGTGTGGCAGTTCATTTTCTGAAATTGTAGATTTCCATGTTTTATTTGGAAAGGTGTGCCATTCCATCAATGACCGTTGCTATATGGAGTCAGGAATTTTGCATGAATTTATGTCATTAATGAGTATTTGATATAGGGGTAGGTCATTCTGAAATTTTCTGTTGAGTATATGTACTGCTGGCTGAAATCAAATTCCTTGAGCATTAAAGCTCAAGAAACAACCAATCAATGTTTTACACAGGAAGTCACTGCTGGTATGATTCCTACATGCGTCACAGCAGAGGTGACTTTGCTTTGGAAGGTTTCTCCCTTTTTCATATTCATGTGACTGTGGAGTTGATATACAGAAGTTTAGGGATAAGGGGGCTTTGCCCCCTATGTGGGGCCTGGAGGGGGCTTACAGTTGGATAGAACACACTTTTGGTATTCTTTTTATTTTATTTATCTGTCATTTGTTTACCAGGGAGATGTGACTGAGCTTGGTAGCTCATTTTCAGTGGAGGCCCAGAGAGAAAAGCTCCACATACAAAGAACATAATACATTCAAATCCATTAGGCATAGGGATAGAAAGGCTCCACATACACAAAAATGTTCATTATATTACATTACATTGTATGTATGAAAAAGGAGATAAATACATACTATTTACAATATCAGAGGTGACAGGTGAAGTCATTTCAGGATGCATGGTTGTCTAACAGTATACTTAGGTAGCAGTTGTTAGGAAGTAAGATTCTTATGTTGTACAATAACATGGAGTGGTACAATGTGACTCAACTTCTAAGAGAAGTAAAACTTTTAATAGCAGAATTAAAGAGGAAGCTATAGTTTAAGGTTTCATTGAGCAGCACAATGTAAGATTTCAGCAGGATTACTGCAGAAACAGGGTAATTTGGAAGTTATTCAAAGAATATGAGATGATGACAGCAAGATCAGTCTGGGGATGAGCAGGAGCAGGTCCAGTTATTATTTAAGTGTGTTTTAAGTAGATTTTTAAATAAGGTGGGGTTGTGTATAATGAGAATATTTTAGTGGATGGAGTTCCATTTTTTTGAGATTTGGTTGAAGTAAAGGGAGTCGCTGAAGTTGTTATTTGATTTGATAACTTTTAGAAGGAATTTGTTAGAAGATCTTAGGGGTCTATTGTTGGTTTGGCTTTGTGTTAGGTTTTGCAGGGCTGGACATGTATTGTGCTGATATATTATGGAGTGGGTTATAGTAATCTGGTTGCAGGTTAAGAAGTTAGGTAGTTCGACCCATTTTAGTTGCTGGAGGCTTCACAGTGCTGGCTTCTGTTGGCTAGATTAGCAGTAAATTTGGTGATTTTATGGTAAAAAGATTATAGTTTATTTAGGTCATTTTTTTAAGGTTTGTGAATATTGGGTTGGCATATAGTAAGGTAGACAGAATGTCCTGATGATTGCTTGTCTGGTGGGGTTGATGAGGTAGGGTTTGATTCTGTAGAGGCAGCCTAGTTTTCTATGGGTTTTTAATAACTTGGCTCAAATGTTTGTCAATGTTTAGACAGTTATCAATGGTGATTCCTAGTAGTTTTGTTTCTGTGACTGATTTGATTATCATATTATCGCATGAGATAATTCTTATGGTCTGATTCTGGCTGTTGGCTTTATTGTGGCTGTTTTGGAAGATCATTAGTTTGGTTTTGTTGGGGTTTAGGATGAGCTGGAGATTGTATAGGTAGATTTCTATGGCTGAGAAGGATTTCTGGGTGTTTTTTGTAACTGGGTTAAGGACGGGACAGAGCAGATGGCAGTGGAGTAATCTGCATATTGGATAATAGTTGCAAGGTTAGTGGTCAAGTGAAGTTTGTTTGTAAAGATGGAGAAAAGAAGAGGGCCTAGTATTGATCCTTGTGGGATGCCGACAGTGACTGTTAGTGGAGAGGTCTTTTTGCCATTTGACTGCCTGTTGGTGATTGGAGTGGTAATTGTGGAACCAGGATAGGGCTTGCTGAGATAGGTTAAGGGAGTTGAGTTAATCTAAGAGTTTTTAGTGGGATACAGTGTTGAATGCTTTGGACATTGTCTAAGAAGGTGGAGGAGACATGTTGCCCTTTATTTTTTAATTGGTTTATGGTGTGTACAAAGCTTAGGAGTGCAGTTGTGGTGCTGTGCTTGGGAAGGAAGCCATGCTGAGAGTTGGATAGTAGGCTGTTTGCTAGAAGGTGAAGTAGTAGTTGGGCATGAATACATTTTTTCCAGGATTTTGGAAAGAGGTGATAATGTGGAGATTGGCCTTAAATTGGGAAGATCAAGAGAGAATCCACCCTTGTGTAGAAGATTTACATATGAACCTTTCCAGATCTCAGGGTTGTATTGTTCTAATATGGATCTATTGATTAGTATTGATATTAGGTAGAAAATGACTTCAGCAGCCAATTTGAGGTATTCGTTTGGTAGTTTATCAGCAGAGAGTGATGATGGTTTTAGTTCTGTTAACAGTTTTTTTTATCTTGTCTGTCTGGACTGGTTTGAGATGAAGAGTAGTACTGGTAACATTAGTTACTGGAGGGATGACAGGAGAGGTACTCTGGTTATTATTTATTAGTGAGAGTATGGAATTGGTGAAGAAAGAATTAAATTGGGTAACTATGGAGTGGTTTGAGTTTGTAGCATTTGGGGTGGGGTTTTTAGTTTGTCCTGGTTGTAATAGTTGTTTTATTGTGTTCCGGAATTTTTGTGGGTTGTTGCTATTTTGTTGTTAAATATTGGCGTAGTAGAATTTTTTTGTCATTCTTAATTTGTTTTTTGTATATATTTCTAAGGTGGATGTAGTTGTAGGTTGTTTTGTTTTTTGTCAGATCGATACTGGGACCAGAGTTTGTCCCTTTGCCTCAGCAATTGCTTGGTTTCTTTTGTGAGTCAGGGACAGTAGTTGGTTTTGGTTCTAACATTCCTGATGGGGGCTAGTTTATTGAGAGACTTGAGGAATTTATTGTTGAAGTATTCGACAGCTAAATCCAAAGGAAGATAGTTCAGAGGAGACCTGATACAATTTTGTAAGAGTTGTTTGAAGGTAGGTATAGAGAAGTTTGCTGAGTTGCATACCTGTTTGTAGGTTGCATTTTTGATAGTGTGGGTGCAGTGTCTCAGAATGTAGGTGGAAAAGTGGCCACTCAGGCTGCCTGGGAGATAGCCTGTTAGGTAGATTAGTGCTGGTTTGTTTGCTAGGATCCAGTCAAGAAAAAAAAAATATCCTTGTTTCCCATCTTTCCTGACCTAGAGTAGTCCAAATACAGGCTTTGCTGTATTCTGGACTTTTGGAAAGTTCCTGTGTTGTCCATTTCCTTTCTTGGATAGAGGGAGGTTTCTTTGTTCACCAGTGGCAGTGGGGAACTTAGAGCAGCCTATCTATCCCTGGAGGAGTGTTCCCAGCACAAGAATCTGGTAGTCTATTGGCCATTTTGGGCCAATTTCTAGCTCTTTCAAATCCCCCTGTATAAAACCCACTTTGGCGAGGTTTTTGCGCTTGTTACTACTCAGCCAAGCTCCTCGTGGTCCTGCAGAGTGGTGCTAGCAGCAGAGAGGCTAAAAGAGCGACTGCTAACCTGATAAAAGTGTTTTTCCTGCTACTACCTGGGCGACTGTCCGATCTAGCTAAACTGCAAATATTTCTGCTTCTTGAACTGTTTTAAACTGTCTAAAGTTGTTTTTGCACCTGCACTTTTAAAGTTTGTCCTGTTTGTTGCATTTACTTGTTGAGGCTACACACTCAAGTGTGCTAGCCTGTGTTACATATTTATTGCAATTTCCTGCTGTTTGTTGCAAAAAAGAAAAAAAAAACCTTGTCCTTGTTTCCCATCTTTCCTGACCTAGAGTAGTCCAAATACAGGCTTTGCTGTATTCTGGACTTTTGGAAAGTTCCTGTGTTGCCATTTCCTTTCTTGGATAGAGGGAGGCTTCTTTGTTCACCAGTGGCAGTGGGGAGCTTGGAGCAGGCTATCTGTCCCTGGAGGAGTGTTCCCAGCACAGGAATCTGGTAGTCTGTTGGCTGTTTTGGGCCAATTTCTAGCTCTTTCAAGTCCGCCTGTATAACACCCGCTGTAGCGCGGCTTTGCGTGATTTTGTGCATAGTGCTTCATCGAGCAGCGCCGCTTATTTGGGTTTGAGCCTTGGAACTGATCTAGTTCTCATAATAAACACCCTATTACTATGCTAAAGCCTAGCACTTGCTCACTAAAGCAATTATATAAGTCAGCACTAAAAAAATTAAAAGCACTACACCCTCACAAACTCCCCTTGAGTAACTTGTTCCCCATTGGCCTTTTTTTTCAATTATAAAGGAATTCCCAATACTATTCTAGCATGTCCAAAGGTCAGTTGTCAATCTCCCCTCCGGTCCAGCTGGTGAACCTGGGAATCTTGAGGCAATGTTACAACTGCCTAATGTACACAGACAACCCACTCCTCCTCCCAACAAATTCCAACACATGTGAGAGATGCAACCATATAGCCAAACTGGAGGCTAAGCTCTCTCAACTCAGTACTGGCATAACCAGTCAGGAGGAGAAGGAAACCACACTCACTACAATTCCAGTCTCACATAGACCTACCACGACAGCAAACCAAACACATAAACACACAAAAACATACTTGGAGGCTCTAAATAAAAATCTGCCTAAGCAGCAGAGACCTCCAAAGCAGACACCCAAGCAACCGCTACCCCAAAACAAAACACATGCAACACATAGCTCACAAAGCCAGTGTGCCGAACAGTCACAGCCCTTAAGGCTAAACAACACACCTGATACACTTGTAATAGGTGACTCTATCATCAGGCACACTGACGTCCCGCTCACCAGGCTGAACAAGGAGAAGGTCACAGTGAGCTGCCTATCGGGTGCTAGGATATGCCACATAACACAAGCACTCAGGTCACTCCAAGGCAAGTACAAATATGACTCAGTCATTGTCCATGCTGGTGTGAATGACCTGAGATGTACCTCCCTGGACCACATGAAAAGAGACATAGAGGAGCTCTCTGGGCATGTAGCCCAGGCCGGTATGACCCTGACCTTGAGTAGCATCTTACCCTCACCAAGAATGATGCCACAGTATGAAGACAAGATTATCAATTTCAACAATTGGCTTAAGTATTGGTGTCATTCAAAGGGGATCCAATGCCTGTCAGCCTGGGATGACATGCTCGACAAGCCACGATGCTTCGCTAGGGACGGCTTGAACCTGTCACCTCTGGGCTTTCGGATATTGGCAAAGGCTCTTGCTACCCCCATAGTGCCTTTTTTAGGCAAGGCTCAAAAGACAAACCCACCTCCATAGGTATCACAAGGGATAAGAAACTAAGAGTAATGCTACTCAACGCCAGAAGTCTAAACCTCAAGATGCACGCACTCGAAACTCTCCTTAGCATGGAGAACATCGATATCTGTGCAGTAACAGAAACCTGGTTCAAGGCTCTCGAGAGCACCCCAGCACTACCAGGTTATACCTCATACCATGCTTTTCGGCCCCAAAACTTGGACCGAACCACAAAAGGAGGGGAGTATCAATATTCGTCAAAGATACCCACACCTCCAGGTTGGTGGCACAGCACGAACCATCAGAGACTATCCATGTGCAACTAACAGTGGGTAAAACTGCCTTCCAGTTTATAGCCTGCTACAGACCACCCTCCCAAACCCAGGAACCCCACTCGGCCTTCCTGAGAACACTGGAAAATATGAAGGTCTCTCCAAACACCATTATATTGGGTGACTTCAACTACCCAACCATAGACTGGGAGCATTACTCTAGCTCCAACACCCTAGCCCAAAGGTTCCTAGAATTTATAAACTCAAATGCTATGGAACAACTTGTTACCACTCCCACAAGAGGGGAAAACATACTGGACCTGATCATCACCAACATGGGGACTCTATGCTCCAGACCAGAAGTGTATCCCTCACTGGTAAGATCAGACCATAAACTAATCTCACTGGATATTCACATCCCGACCCCACCCCATGCCCAGAAAACCACAGTGAAAAACTTCTCTAAAGCAAATTTCACACTCCTCAAAACCGAGGTGGAATCCTTCAAAGCCCCCGGGCCTCTGGATAATACGGCCCAGACCACAAAATCCTTTATAAATGCATTCTATGAACACCTTCAGGAATGCATGGATCATGCAATCCCAAATAAAACCAAGACCCAATCCTCCAAAGACAGACGTCCTGTCTGGTGGACCCCACCCATAAACAAACTATACAATAGAAGGAGGAAGCTACTACATGACAGAGCAAAATCCCAAAAAGGGAAGGCATCTCTGATCAGTATTAGCAAAAACTACGGGCACTCATAAAATCGTCTAAGGCCAGCTTCGAGAGAAAAATTGCACAGGACACTAAGGATAATCACAAGGCTTTCTTTAGTTATGTTAGGAACCTGGGTGGGAATTCCCAGATATGCTCAGAATTAGTCCAAAATGACAAAAAATACACCGAACCCACAGACATTGCCAACATCCTAGCTGACAGGTTCAGCGCAAACTTCTCCCCCCCCTCCCCACCAAAAGGGCTAATATCTATCCCAGCAGACTGCTGCTCCCGTGACATCTCAGATGCTCAGGTAAGAGCTGCCCTCTCCAAAGCAAGAAACACAGCATCAATGGGACCAGACGGTGTCCCGGCTGCCCTACATGAACTCCAAGAAGAGCTAAACCCAAACCTAAAACTACTGTTCAATCTCAGCCTTACTACAGGATATGTACCCAAAGAGTGGCGACAGCAACAATGGTCCCTCTCCACAAAGGTGGTGCCTCAACGGATCCTGGAAACTATCGCCCCATAAGTCTCACTAGCTTGGTCTGCAAAGCTATGGAAAGGATCATCATGGACCTTATAAATAAAGATATTGGGGACCTACAGACACTGGATCCTACCCAGTTCGGCTTTGTTAAGGGCAGATCCTGCCTCTTAAACCTGGTCAATTTCTTTGAAACAGTCACCAAGGCCATTGACAAGGGAAGGTGGTCCACACAGCCTACCTGGACCTCGCAAAAGCCTTCGATACAATACCCCACTCGGGCATTATAGATAAGCTCACCAGCTTAAATATAAACCCCTATGTCACTAGATGGGTTGCAAACTGGCTCAAGGACAGAACCCACATGGTTAGAATAGCTGGAGCCATGTCAGACTCCAAACCAGTTACAAGTGGCGTCCCACAAGGCTCAGTCTTGGGACCTCTCTTGTTCGGTATATATTTCTCGGAGGTACAGGCCAACATGGAAGGACTGTGGCTGACCAAGTTCGCAGATGACTGCAAACTGGGCACCATAATAGACTTTCCAGCTGACACAAGCATCCTCCAAAAGGGCCTCATAGAAACAGACAACTGGTGCCAGAGCCATGGCCTCAAGCTAAACGCCAAAAAGTGTATAGTCATCCCTTTGGCAAAAACAAAGTGCCCACAAATTACCACATAGGTGGTAATCCATTAAGTACAGAAGAAGTAATTAGGGACCTGGGGATCCAAGTTGATAGCAATCTCTCATTTGACAACCACGTGGCCAAAGTGGTTAGAAAAACATTTTATATAGCCCACCGAATCATGAAGGGATTCACATCTAGATCAGGGGAGGTCATTGTGCCTCTTTACTCATCCCTTATCAGGCCCATAATTGAGTACAATGCCCCTTTTGGGATGTACCTTACCAGACACCTGCAGCAACTGGAAAGACCCCAAAAGTACCTCACCAAGAGGATCAAGGGGCTCAAACAGATGCCGTATGCTGCCCGGTTAAAGAAACTCCAGCTCTACTCAGTGGCATACCGCCTGCTCAGAGGCGATCTGTACCTGACTTATAAAGCCATGTCCAACCCGGAATTAATGGACATGCTGCACCTCAGAAAATCCAAATCCCATCGAGCTATGCGCTCGAGGGACTTAAACCTCAGCACTGAAATAAATAGGACATGCTGGAGGGACAGATTCATAACCCAGAGGCTCCCTTCGCTCTGGAATAAAATCCCAGTCCAGGTTAGGCAGAGTCCCTCATTGACTCTCTTCAAGAGGAATCTTGATGAGTGGATGGGAGATCGTAGGTTTACCCCGGGTATCACTTCTGTGTCACTGTTAGACAGAAGCGCAGTATACTAACCTCGAAAAAGGGCATAGCAAAATTAATTTAAAATGGGTGGCGAAAGCCATACACACTCTGGCTAGGCTTATAAATGCCCTAGGGCAGATAGCCTAGTATGAACCTATGAACCTATGAACCTATGAACCTAAGAATAGACAGTTTGTTACTGTGTTGATCAACCTTAGTTGGTGTGTGTATCATTTGAGTGTATTCTTAAAGGTTTATGTGGGTGGTTGTTTTTTCTGAGGAAAAAGTTTGCCAATCAAAGTTAAAGTCACCTGCTATTATGGTTTCTTCACTAACTGTGGTGGATGCCCAGGATAGTAAGTTTTCTATTATGGAGGGTTTATTCCCAGGTGGAATATATGCTGATAATATTACTATGTGTTCACTGTGATTGATTACTAGTTGAGTGGCTAGTAGTTCTGTATTATTTAGCTCTGGAGGGTTTACTTGCATTAGTTCTAGCTTTAGTGATTTTTTATGCATTATTGCTATTCTGCCTCCTTGTTCTTGATTTATGTCTTGTCTTAGGATGTTGTAGCCAGGGGGAAGGATTTCATTGGTGTTTATTTAAGCTTTAAGCCATGTTTTCAGTTAAGATTACAATGTCTGGATTGTAGAAGATGGTAGTATGGAACTCATTTATTTTGTTTACTAAGCTTCGACTCTTCATGTTAATAATGAGTAGACTAGATACGTTTTGGGGCACATTTATGTGGGGGGAATTGTTAGTGTGATTTGTGGTTTGAGCAGGTTGAGCACATTTTGGGCCAGGGTTAGGGTAAATGTCTCCACTCATTTGTAATTCAAATGTTATTTGGGAGGGAAAGTGTAATAGTTTTAGTAGTTTTTGGATTCTTTTTATAAAGGTTGGTGGATTGCTATTAGTGGATAGGTATTTGTATGAGAATAATTCTGTGTTAGAGGGCTTAAGTAGGTATGGTGTAATATATATATATATATATATATATATATATATATATATATATATATCATTATTTATAGTTTGAGGTGGGGAGGGAAAAGGATATGTGGGAGAGTATAAGTAGATTATATAGTGGTTGTTTGGAGTGGTGAGTTGGTATGCTGTGGTTAGTATGGTTAGGATAATTATGTTTAGCAATAACATTGTTGTGTTTGTCATTTAGTTAGGGCTGATATAGTGTGTGTTTGTGGGTAATAAGTGGATAGGAGAATTGTTTAATAGCTGAAATTGTATTAATTATGGATGGAGTGTATTTATTTGCTGAAGCCCTATTGTGGTTGGTCAGAGCCAATTGGTGGGAGTGGTTTGGATAAAATATATGTCAGTATAGTGGGGGTGTGTGGGAATTGGGGGTAGGGTAGGGGAGCAGAGTGAGCCCAAGCATAGCAGGGGTGACTGGAGTGGGTTGACCTAAGCCTCCAGGAAATGAAAGCCAAAAAATTTGCAGAAACTTTGTGAAATCTCTATTTTTCAGGTATGTTTGCAGTTGGGTTGTCGGGTTGACCCGGCCTCCAGGAAGTGAAAGCCCAAAAAAGTATCAGTAACTTTGTGAACTCTCTATTTTTAAGGTATGGTTGCAGTCCCTATTAGTCTCTGGACACTGAAAGATGTGTCCATGCATTTATTTCTTTTTAATGTACTTTGTTTTCAATTGTTAGGCTGTAGAAGTCTTGCATTTGTACATGGGAGCAGGTTATAAGCTTGGAGCTTTGGGAGATGAAGCTATGGAGACTTGGGAGCTACATTTAGATGTTTTTGTTAGAATTTAATTAAGGGAATTCTAAGAATGGGGAAACTAATTGGTTATGGAACGAGCATGCAGTTGATGTTCCTGCTGGTGCACTCACTAATTATATCTATTAACAAACACTATAGTGAAGTTCTGCCACTTAAAGACATATGTGTTTATCATTTTGGTTTCTGCCCGTGTTCTAACATTTTTGTCCCATGTGCCGCAATTCTTTATTCATCTTCATTGGAAATTACTGTTGGTGCCTGCAAGTATTTTTTTAAGTAGGGATCTTTCTTGCTATGTATTTAATTTAATTTGAATAAATTTGTCAATGCAAAGCCTGATCATGTTCCACAATCTATCAATCATGCAGTTTAATATGAGTCATGGGGTCATCCTGGTGTGAATGGATTATTATCTGTTGCTGTAATTTTATCATGCCCAGTAAAAAGATGGATAACTTCAAATTCAAAGGTTCTGTCAGCATTCTAATTTGCTCAATATCATCACATCGTCAAATGCATAGCTGCATTAGCTTCTCCAGTCTAGATGCTGCTATTATTTGATTTAACATTTTGTGACAATACTGCATTGTTCAATGTGGTTTGAAAAATGATTCCCTAATATTAATGAATGTGTGGACTGAGGAAACTGGCAAAACTGTAATCTTCTCAGGTGCATAATGCATCAATGATTATCATTTAATCACTTTTTGCTTAAGGCAGTTCTTAAACAGCAAATTGCTATTCACTTCCATTAAATGAAATCTGACAATAGCACTCTGAATTTCATACAACTAACAGTCCTCTGTGTAGTTTACTTATGTTCAACTGAGTTACCTTAAATAAATTTTAAGTTTTCAAAAAAATGTAATTCCATACAGTGTATACTTTTAGCAGGAAGAGAAGCCCCCTGAACCCCTCAAGTGAGCAGATTCATATCCCTCACATTCTTAAATTATCTATACAAACTGCACATCTGTACTATAGTGGAAAAATGGAAAAATGCCCTGAAAATGCACCAGTGGCTTGTATAATACAATACATGGCAGTCAGATGAACCCCAGCCTTCATTTTTCAATAAAAAGATGGATCAATGAACTCTCATTAAAGAAGCACAGACAAGTCCACTCTATGCAATTGCAAAGATATCCATCTACAGCACTAATACACATTATGATGTAGAAAAGGTCTGCACACCCCTGGATCCCCAAATATATGTGGAGATATACTCCTCCACTCCTACTTGCTAAATAATCTAACTATGAGATCATGCTACTTCCATGTCGTAGAAAAATGCTGATTTTCTGGCTACACCAAGTCCTTTCTTTACTTAGATAGTGCAGCCTTGGAATTAGTATATCTAATTATTTGGGTCTGGGGGCACAGTGTCTATTCTGGGAGAACAAAAAGGCAGACCCTCCTGTAAGATAAGTTTTCTGTAGGTATTTATGTTTTCATCAGGTTGTTAGGTAGTATTCATTAGCAAAATACTAATTATGTTTACTTCATCTACTTGTTTAACCTGTTGCTCAAGGCCATTTCCATTTAATCATTTTTTTCTGCATTGCCCTGAAAATCAACACCCTTATTATGCTTATGGCCTGCCTACTTCCCCTCTGGCTAGATGAAGTCACATAGCCAGCTGGACTTAGAGGTAGACTAAGGTGAGTTGTTATCTTCAGGCAGATCATATTTTTGTTTGCACCCTACCATTTGTCCACTCCATGCAAAATTCAAAATATCAATGTAGGTAATTATGTGTGTGTGTGTGTGTGTGTGTGTGTGTGTGTGTGTGTGTGTGTGTGTGTGTGTGTGTGTGTGTGGACAAAGTATTGGTGTATTTCCCCATAGCATGAATTAATAAGTATCTTCAGTTGTTTAAAAAGGTGCCTCAGTCCAATGCTATTCGATCACATCCGACTCCTGTAGTGATCCCATGAACTGCAGATGCCATCCACAGAGTTTACTAGGCAAGTAAAGAACACAGGTTAAATTGTCAGGCCTTTCTTCCATATCACACTCATCTTCAGAGAACTTAAGAGTTATCTGTTCACCTTCTGCATGTCTTTCAGACTTGAGTGGAAACTTGATTACCCAGAGAAAGCCCACACAACGACAGGGCATACATGTAGACTCCACACAGACGACATGCTAGCCAAGAAATAAATCAATCTCTTGCTGTGAGGCAACATCACTAACTGCACCACAGTGCCACCCCTAATAATGATATGCATTCCTTAACAGAGCTATAATGGCTTTACTTACCCTGACCCATGACTGACAACATGCAGTGACTGCAGTTAAGAACTTACTTTCCACTTAGTTCTCACACTATGCATGGCATTTCCTTGACAGATGAGTTATTCACTTCTACAGAACTAAATATTTGCCAAAAACAAAATGATGTTATGGTTTGATATCAGTAGAGTGCTATATGTGTACTTTAAGCTTTGAAGGATATATTAAGTTATTATATGGAATTTTGAAGTTTCTTATTCAATTTTTTATATAAAATGGCTACATACTTTTCTCTATTTTTCTAGTCATATTTGCAACATTCAACTATATCACAGTTGAATGTGTGTCATATATCTGTTATTTATATGCACATAATTTGTCTACCACTATGGAATATTTGCAACATCTTTCTAGGTATGCAGAATGGTCATTGTTAATGCTAAGAAAAAATGAATAAAACTTTTGATAAAGTGAGAAAGGGCTGAAGTGTATAACCCTACTTTTTCATGTACCATACATCTGCCTACTTGTCTGACCTAAGAATGAAAGTCTGTTGCATCACAGGATTCCTCAGGACCAGTACTGCTAGAGGTACTGACCCATGTTCTAGAAGACTTGTGTGTTACTGTATGTCAGAGCTTCTCCATATCCAGTGACCTAGGGCTACCTCAAAATGGGTTTCCCAATTTACCCATGAAACAGTTAACATTTGTCACTGTCTCAGGACTGCTATGATAAAGAGAATGAAAGACCAGCTTCTAGGCTGGTGACATACATCCAACAATATAGAGAGTAGAGGCATGAATCTGAAATGATGATCAGAACCAAAAGAGAATAATAGCACTACAGCCAATTATAGTGCTGCTTTAACATGCCTACGCAATGCTGAACCAAAGTGGCATTGAACATTATAGCTGTCATCAACCACAGTACATATAAAAGCATTCAAGACATTTATTTATTTATTTTATTTATTTATTTTGCATTTGTTAACCGGGCTACTCTAGCTGGATATATTTCCATTTTCAGTAGAGGCCTGGGGAGAAAAGATCCAGCAAAATAGAAAATTAAAAATGTTGTTACATGGTAAATGAAAGGATTTAAAAAAAAGTACAACAAGTAATAATAACATACTGAAGATATTTACACTTGAAAAAGCAACAATAAAAATGTAGCACAGTAAGATTCATAAGGAATTTTTCACATCAAAGTAGAAAGATTTCAGCAGTATGTTGATTAGAGTTCAAACAGTAACAGCCTTGCTTGCATGAATTAGCTTTAAAATGTTATTAAGTTTATTTGGAAGAGGAAGTATCAGTAGTGAAAGTGGGTGGTTAGTCGGGGTTGCTACAAGGGCATAACCAGTGCATTTTGTGGTGTTTTTTGAGTTTTTGTTTAAAGAGAGGCAAGGAAGAGAGTAGAGTTAGTTCACTGGGTAGCTGGTTCCAGTTTTTTCCCACTGTGTTAGTAAACAGAGAGTCACCAGCCATGTTGTTAGACTTAGTTATGCTAGCGAGGAGTTTGCTAGAATAACATAGGGAATTCAGATTTTTATAGGGGATTAAGAGATTAGAGAGTATAGGGGTGGTGTTGGGTTGGTAAAATATCTTGTGGACAATGGTGAGTTGGGAGATTATCAGATGGTTTTGGAATTCAAGCCAGTCTAGCTGCCAAAGATTCAGACAGTGGTGGGTTCTAAAGGGATTGCCTGTGGCAAATCTGGTGATGTTATTATAGGAAGTTGCTAGTTTGTTAAGATTATTTTTCTTTAGGTTAGTATATATAGGTGAGGCGTACAGAAGAGTTGAGATTAGATGGGAGTGAGCAATCTTGGTTCTGGCTGTTGGGGTTAGGAAAGGTTTGATTCTATATAAGGAGCCTATTTTTCTGTTGACAGTTTTAATGGTGTTATTTATATGGTAATCAAATGTAAGGTTATTGTCAATGGTAATTCCTAACAGTTTAGTGGTAGAGTCAGGGAATATAATAGTGCCATTATTGGAAGTGACTGAGAAATCTATGGGGGAGGACTTAGTAGTGGGAGTAAAGAGAAGGAGCTTGGTTTTTTTGGCATTAAGAAGGAGGCAGTGTTTTGTAAACCATGTTTCTACAATGTTAAAAACATTTTGAGTAAGAGAATGTAGTTCTGATGGGGAGTATGCTGAGCATACTAGCACAGAATCATCTGCATATTGAATGCAGGTGGCTTGAGGAATTGTTACATGGAGGTCATTGATAAATTATGAGAAAAGAAGTGGTCCAAGAATAGAGCCCTGAGGGACTCCGAGGGTGACTGGCAGAAAGGATTAAATTTGATTTTCCCAGAGAACTGCCTGTTGCCTGTTGCTAAGGTAGGATCTGAACCATTTAACAGCCTGAGAGTCAAAGGAAAGGGATTCAAGAATATTGATTAGAAGGGTGTGGTTTACCATGTCGAAAGCTTTTGAGAGGTCAATAAAGAATGCAGATGTGAGGATGTTTTTATTGCGGCTTCTATTGATGGTATCTCTAAAGGATAAAAGGGCAGTTGTGGTACTGTGTGATGGCCTAAAGCCATATTGGCAGTTTGCTATTATGTTATGTTGAGATAAATGATGTAAAAGTTGTTGGTGAATGCATTTTTCCATAATTTTTGCTAAGGGTGATAAGAGAGCTATTGGCCGATAGTTATAGTAGTCATTTGAGTTCCCACCTTTGTGCAGGGGGATAATGTGTGAGATTTTCCAAATGTCTGGAATGGTTCCCTCCTTAATTGTCCTATTTATAAGGATGGATATAGGGTAAGCAATTACTTTGGCTGCTTTTTGGAGATATTGTGATGGTAGCTGGTTGGCAGAAGGAGTGCAAGGCTTGAGTTTTTGGATGAATTTATAGTTGAGAGTAGTAGAAATGGGTTGCAGTTTGACTGTAGGTAGACTGCCTGGTGTGGTGGTGGGAAGGCTTGAGTTGTCTGGGATTAGTTGACTAGCTAGTGATTGTATGGTCTCAGTGAAGAAAGAATTCAAGGTATTGGCAGTTTGATGGGGGGTATTTGGATTGGCATCGAGTGGGGTGGGTGTTCGAGAGTGCCCAGAGGAAAGGAGTTTATTGATACTAGACCAGAACTTCTGGGGATTATTTTGGTGAGTTTGCTCTAGTTTGCAGTAGTAGTTCTTTTTATCTGTAAGTATTGCCTTTTTTGTACTATTTCTCAGCTGCCTAAAATTTAGTTGATCAGAGATATTTCTGTTAGCTCTCCACTTAGCCCAAGCTTTGTTTCTAAGCAACATTTGATGTCTGGTTTCTTTAGAAAGCCATGGGGCTGGGTTAGACTTCATTCTGATGGACCGTTTAGGTGCATGCCTATCCAGGATAGATAAGAATTTAGAGTTAAGATACTTTACAGCCTCTTCAAGAGGTAGGATTTTTAAAGGGTTCCAGTCACAGGCACTAAGTTCATTTTGAAATAATTCTGAGTTAAAGTATTTGGTAGGGCATGCTATCCTAAAGGTGGGGAGGTTGGGAAGATCATTTCTTCTCTTATGATGTAGGTCAAAATATGACCACTTACATCGTCTGGCAGCGTTCCTACCTTGTAAGATTGTTTCTGTCTATTTATAAGTATCCAGTCTAAGGTGCTCTCTTTTTTATTTGGTTTGTTAATTCTGGTTGTGGAGGTGATAGTTTGGCTAAAGCCGTGGAGGTTAATATGAGAGGTAGGATTTTCAGCGCTGACACTTTTCCAGTCAGTATTAAAGTCACCTAGTATTATTGTTTCTTGGGGGTAAGTTGAAGACATCCAGCTTTGTATAGCTTCTATTGTAGTGATATTATTTCCTGGTGGTAGGTAAATACAGATAATGTATAAAGATTTGTTTGGGATGATTTGAAGTTTGGTGATGAGGACGTCTGCGTTACTATCCTGGGTTGGATTAGATGGTAGGGTGGAGATATGAAGTCCATCTTTGAACAGAACTGCTACTCCACCCCCATTTGCATTTTGTTCGATCTTGTCTCACTATATTATAACCTTGGGGAATTATTTCATTGTCTTTAGTCTCTGGTTTCAACCAAGTTTCAGTGAGGCAGAAGATGTCAAAGGAGTGAATATCTAGAAGTGCATGGAGGTGGGCTACTTTATTATTAATGCTTTGGATATTTAGATGTCCTATTAGGAAAGAGTTATTGAGTTTGGGGTGGGTTGTTAGGGTAATGGGGTTGGTGGGGCCAGGGTTGGGGTGGATGTCACCATCTTTTAAGGTGGGATTATTTAGTTTTATTACTGAATTATACCTAAGGTTAGTTTGAATTTTCACTTTCTTTATTGTGGGTTTATTGTGTTTAATGTGAGAAAGTCTATGGTGTTTAGGTAGTAGGTAGCTGGGAATGGAAGTTATATTAGTATGACTATTAGAGGGTATATGAGTGTGAATTGCTGTTTGTTTTAGAGAGTGGTTAAAATGGTAATAGTACAGTTTTTCAAAGGAAGTGAGAAGGTAGGTAGAGGTGAGGACAGTTGAAAGTATAACTACAAGTGTTAGCTTGGTTAGATTAGCCAGAGGCATCTTGTTGAGATTATAAATAAGAGGAGTAAGGAGTTGGGATTGAAAAATAGGAGAAAAGAAGACAAAAGGATGAGGGAAGTGTAGAGAGGAGGGCACTAATACATATTAGTTAAGAGTAAAGGGATATGGTAATGTACTCTAAGTTGTGGCTTACTGTGTGTGATTGTTAGAAGGTAAAGGTGTGGCTAAAGTTTATGGGATGAAGTGATGTATGGGATTGGTTGGAAGAGAGAGAGGGCATGGTTAGGGAAGTATAAGTGTAGGACCTCTGGGGGGGTGTGGGAATTGGGGTAGGGTAGGGGAGCGGAGTGAGGCCGTAGGGCGAACGGAACAGGTCAGAGCTGAGAGAGGCTGAGAGGCAATCAGTTATGCAGAGAGACTGCTCTACAGGCTTAGGATAGGTAAGAGTCACTTTCAGTTGCTACTTATCAGAAAATGGTGAACATAGGTATAGCTGTGTAGGGGAGAAAGGTATGAGTAAAGAGTTCTATAGCAGAGAGAAAGGTATTTATAAATAGTTCTATGGCAGGAAAAGTAAGTTTAAACAGAGAGTTAATTAAGGGGGCCAGTGGCTGGACATGATGGATGTTTGTAATGCTGTTTGGGATGAGAACTTTCTGATCTTCTGGGCTTTCCTCAAGTTAAGGAATAGTGAAGGCTGAAGTATATCCAGGATTGTGCCAGTGATGGTAATTCTTTGTTTAGGGTGCAATGAAGATTTCTCACAGAAGATGGCTAACTCAGTGACTGAAGCAATGACAACGCCTATGTCAAGGCTATCAACTGCAAGTCACATGAGAGAACATTGCTTTCAACCCATAAACCAATAATCCAAGTATGAAATCTCATGATACTATTATGTTGAAATATTCTCACCATGTCTGCCAGGACACTGGTAGCCATTCTGGGGGTCGAGAGTCAAAGGGAAGCAACTTGTATTGGTAACATAAAATGCTAAAGACAATATACAGAAATCTCCAGTGGTGGTCCCATTCAGTGATATGCTATTAGACATCCTTCCTGGCCATGGATTCCATTCAGAAGACTTGCAGTAACAGCATTAGGAACTGGATACTAAACATCTAGCAGTTTATGTAAAAGACCTGAGCGTTTATGCCACTGATGTCCAGGATTAGCTGAATTCCTCCCCTAAGTACAAGTCTTTGAGAAAAAGAAGAGATGAAAATAAGTTTTTTTTCTGCTCCACAGTGGGCACCAGCTATATACGGTCTCTTTCAGAATGTTGGAGTAGGTTTTAGCCAGTATCTGCTTTAACATACCTTGATCTTCCAGATAAGACCATGTCACAGGTAAACCTAACAACTCCAGCAAAATTGCTTTTTGTTGGTAGCGACTATCCACACCCATCTGAGATGATGGATCTCAAAACTAGAATGAACATATGACTAGTTTCAGACAGGAATATCTGATTTGTAGCTAAAACAATTTCAGGGGATGATAGCTTGACTCTTGGGAAGACAGATCTGTGATAGGCAAATTCACCAAATATTTGACAAAATGCACTGTTTGTTAAGAACGCTCTTCTTCCTGTGAAGGCCTCGGATAGCCTGTCAGAGGAATACATGAAATAATAGAGGATGCACAGAAAATCCAAGCCAAATGACACCTGGCATCTCATTTGGATGTCATTGATTCCTCCTGTAATGCTCCTCAAAGAGCAACCTAACAGAAAAAGACAGATTAAACTAGATGTTCTGTTAAAGCCTGTCACAAAAAGATGAAAGCCATAATCAGGTCATTCTACTTTGACAGGTGCATACAATTCTAATTCTTGTTGTACCGTCAGGGGTATATGTATAACAGGTTGAGTGAAAATTCATTGCTGAATCCATATGCTCACGCTAATCTATAGAGTTATTGATCCTGGACAGTTTTCATTTTCAATGTCCTATCTTATTGAAAGTTTTTAGTGGGACAGATGAAACTGGAAACTTGAAAGTTCAGAAGACCAAAAAGGCAGAAAAGTAAGCTGTTTTTGTAAAAAATGTCCAAAATTTCGGACTTCTTGTCAGGCAGGAGAGTGACCAAAAGTTGAGGTCTTGTGATCCTACTTATGCGTGGAGAATCATGCAGGAATAACCCTTATGATACATAAAAAGCTGTATTAATAAGCACAATAGTGTGTACTGCCATCACTCCTTACTATGCTTTCTGAATGCAATACTCAGCAGTAAAAGACTTTTATGAGCTGGATGCCCATCCCCTGTGACATATTGGCCTTATGCTTTACTTTGCTAATTAGTAATAAACAGAAGTCATAGATGCAGTCACCATATACACACACATATGCACACACACACATGCACACACACACATTCACACACACACACACACACACACACACACACACACACACACACACACACACACACACACACACACGTCTACTCTGAGCCCACTGAAAGTACACTTCTATGAAACTTAAGCGAGATGAGGTCTGCAAAAGTGCATTTCAGCACACATATAGGATGGCACAGTGGTGCAGCGGTAGCATTGTCCCCTTACAGCAAGAGGTTGTCCAGTTCGATTCTTGGCTGGGGTGCCTTCTGTGTGGATTCTGCATGTCCTCCTTGTGTTTGTGTGGGTTTCCTCCTGGTGCTCCAGTTTCTTCCCATGTTACAAAGACATGCATCTAGAGCATTTCTCCCTGGGCCTCTGCTGAAAATTATCTTTGTTCCAAGTTGGACTTTCCCAGTAAACAAATGTTAAATAAATAAAATATATCTATAGCTAGTCTAGCTATACACACATGCACAAATATATATATATATATATATATATATATATATATATATATATATATATATATATATACACACACACACACACACACAAATATAAACACACCCAGACATATATATATATATATATATATATATATATATATATATATATATATATATATATATATATATATCTATATATATTCATGGCTGCCATATTTCTCATCGAACTGCACAATGTTGACACCTGCTGTTTGGTCAATAGAAACAAATGGTCAAAATGTGCACAAGATCGATAATTCCTGGGAAGGGGAATATTCCCTTTATCTGGGGATTGTAAGATCTCAGAGTCAGTATATATAATTAGCGGGTCTATATTGAATTAATCAATGCTTAGAAAAGTGAATGCTAATTCAGTGACCATTTATAAGCGAAAGCTTAAAATCTTGAACACCTGGAACAGTGATTTATTTCCAAGGGAAAAAATCACTGGTCCACAAAAAAAAACAACAAAAAACCCCCCTTAAAACATAATATAATGTGGGGGGGGGGCTTTGCCTCTACACCCCCCCTACTTAAATATACCAACTCCGAAATTGCACCATAGTGGAGGAAGTGGCAAACTCCCGAAACGAGTCCAGCGATTTTTTGCCCTGTGAAAAAAAATCTCTGTTCCGGTTGTTCGGGATTGTAAGCTTTTGCTTAAAAGGGGCCAGTGAATTAGAGTTCGCTTTTCTAAGCATTCACTAATTCAATATAGACCCCTAATTAGCATGGGTGGGGATGCAGGAAGGCTTGCTTTCCTGCAAAAACACTTGTTGTTGGTTTAGCCTGCTTTAGGGTAATCCTCAGAGCTTGCTCACTGCAGGCTTATTTCTGTGTTTTGACATTGTCACATCCATATTACTGATGTCGACTCCACAAACGGTCGATAAGTAATACTAGATCCATATATAAATACACACACACACACACACACACACACACACACACACACACACACACACACACACACATACATACCACACACAAACAGCTTATTACTATTAGTATAGACATACTGAGCTCAAATAACTGTTACTCTAGCATTATTGCTTGAGGTGGCAGCAGCTCATGTTAATGCTGCTCACTTCACATCTGAGTGAAGTCATAATACTTGTATGTTAACAAACAGTGGGTTGCCTGATGTTAGAGAACCTAATAGAAATAGCAAAACATGATAGTTGAAGGAGTTCATAGGTTTAGGGATGTGTACTAGCTAATGACCACTAGGGTCATTTTAAACATGCTCCCCAAATCTCTGAAAAGTTCTGATACCCTTGATAAATGTAAGTAGGGGCTTAAGTAATCAACAAATCACACCTTGTTGTGCCATTTTATTTAGATTATCCTTGGCTCTGTTCTGCATAGCTACTGGAACTTTCTGGGCTGGCCTGACAACTGGGTTGACATCTGGGTATAACTTCATGGAGTACACAACTGGAAGCTTGCCTAGTTTGCCTTTGAAGAGATCAACATAGGTAGTGAAAATATACTGGGTGAAATTAGATTAGTGATCTTTTAAGCTAAAGTGGTGGACTTCCTTATTAAATGAAAGCAGTTCCATTTTCAAATTGTCTCTGAGGCCTAATAATGACTGTACGTGCCTTTTGACCATATAAAATAACAAGGCCTAGCTTCTCCCAGCAGAGTAACATGAATGCACTACTGAACGTTCAATATGAATTTCTTCATCACCATAAGCAGCAAACTTTCCATACTTTGCCAAATCAAGCTTCTCACTAGCACATACTCTAGCAATTTTTTTCAGCTGATATAACATTGCACTTTGAACCTGTATAAACTTTGAGCTCTATGAGTCTTCCATTTATCCGAAAAGTACAAAATACTTAATTCTTTGCCCATAAATCTACTGCACCAACTGTTTCACTAAGCACTGACACACAAACAACATGGAAAATAGGCTCACGGGTTTCTAATTGATCAACTCATTTCTTGAAATGTTCCCTTGTAATAAACAAATGTAGGCCTTTTGATTTACAAAACCTTTTGAGATTATTCCACTTATTACACTTGTGGCATTGCTGACCAACAGCTAAGCACTTTCCTCTTTTAGACTCATAATTTCCACCATAATTATGACAGTTAATAATGAAACTGGATGGGGGCCCATTCTTTGAGTTTGCCGACTCACTCTGGTGCTTCACTGAGACAGTGCAAACTCTGGAATTTGCAGAAATGCACGGGGTTTACCAGTGACTGTTGCAGGAGTTATAGTTGCTGCCATGTGCTTGGGCTGTTTCTTTTAATCATGTGCGGCATACTATCAACATTGGCTTTCAAAGTTACTGGAAGCATGCATTTCTCATTTGTAAGCATATTTGTGTGCGTTCTTGTAAGCTCATATATCTGACAAATCTCAATGGCCTTATTCAAAGTTAAATCACTGTCATGAAGTAAAACCTTTCTCGCAGCATGATCTTTAATACCACATACAAGTCTGTCTTTTATCAACTCATCCCTTAAATCACCAAATCTGCATGTTTTAGCCTTGTTTCTGAAATCAGCCATATATGCTGAAAAAGTTTCACCAGGCTTTTGACCCCTTGTGTAAAATAAGTGCCTTTCCATTCTAATATTCATTTGGGGGTTACACGTTTCTCTAAATTTACATTTTAAGCACTCAGGGTCTTCTATTGACTCAGTTGGTACCACTATATGATGGTTTCGCCCTCTCCTGCAAACACAGCAGGTGCATGCACAAATGAATATTCTCTTTCTATGGCTACTGACCCAGCTAAATTAAGCAGAATAAATGCCTTTGAATGATCATCTTTATTAGAAAATGCGGCCTGCTTGAAAATATCATACTCTTGCTTAAAAACTCTCCAATTATCTGCAATATTAGTATCAAACACAAGTGGTCCTGGGTTTTGAAATCCGTCTGCCATGCCAACAAATTATGCTCAAACACACTGTAAATATGGCCCTTGTAATTATGTAAGAATAATCTGCTATGTGTGCCTGTAGTAACATTCACATGTACAATAAACTCTTCAAAACACTGTACTTTGTGAAATATGCTTTGAAATGACTGTATTTTGTGAAATAACTGTAGTGTAATACTGAACAAACACGTGAACACCTCATACACTCTAGATATCTTGAATAGCTTTAGTTAATACAAAAAAGTTTGCTCTGAGCGAAAAAATGTGGTAATTTTCTTTATTTAATTCATTTTATGCGATTTGAACTTTATTTCAAACATTTTCCGTAGTAATTTGAATATTTTTATCAATATGTCGCAGTTTCAGACATTTTGTTTACTTAAAATATCATTTTGAGCATTCTGTATGCTTTGTTTCATATTTTGCAAATAAGGACTCATTTAAGCAAGTTTTTAATACCTGAAATTCATTTCTAACCTGTTTTGCGAGTTATATGTGCAGAAGGGATGATTCACTCCTCTATATTCCTCCAATCTTAACTAAATGCCTCTTAGTCTTGAATCTGGGGAAACTGGATCCCATTCTGATACCATGTTGCTCATCTGTCTCTAATATAGATGACGAACAGCTGGGATAGTTTGTCTATATGCTTTATTACATAAGAACACATCAGAATAGATAGAAGCATTACAAAATATAATCAAACTGATTAACTGGCAGACTATGCAGACATGGATGCTTACATCTCAACAGCTTTCTATAAAATGGCAGTCAGGCTTGCACATGATCAGTATTTATCCACTTGCGCAAGCCCTTGGAAAGCTTCTTAAAGACATATTGATCTACACTACCGGTATCCATTAGAATCATCCCTACTGCCAAACGAGGAATGAATTTCTTGTTCCCTATCCAACTGTCCAAGTTATGCTTGAATTGGGTTAGGGAGAAGCTCTACATCACATGGATGAGGAGGAGCCTGTTCCAGAGAAGGGGTAGTCTCTGGAATATACAGCTGTCTCTGCAGTAGGCTGTTTTTATATCACAGCAAGTTTTAAACTTTTAGAATGAGTAATTCTGTGCTGTTTGATTTGCAGTTATGCAGGAGGTCCATCATAGTGGGAGTCTGACAATGCCTTGTATGTCAGGCATAGATCTCATCTCAACAGCCTGTAGGAGACAGAATACAGTGATAGGGTTTTGAGGTGGTCTGTACAGGAAATGTTACTTATCTCCTATATTCTTTTAGTCAGGAACCTCAGTGGATGTACCAGTTGTTGAATGTGCAGTTAGGTACACAGCAAAGGGAGCCTTGTACTCAATGATAGTTCTGATGAATGCTGAATACAGTGGAAAAATGACTTCCTTGGACATTGGTGCCATACCTTTGTTTATAAGTTGCACCACATAGAATGATTTTCTCACTACTATAAACACTTCATGGGCAAAGGCTAGATTGCTGTCTATGTGTTTCCCCAAGTCCCTGACTACTGAGTTGACTCTTAACGTGTGTTGTCACTATGATAATTAACAGGGGTGGATGACTTTCTGAACAAAGCTGTTATACATTTTTTGGCATTTAGCTGTGTGATATTTGTTGAAAAATTGATGATCTTGAGTACATGCACTATCAGAATGTTTGTATTTGAGCTGTCAATGTATTGATTCCCACACAACATGTGTGCACAAATATATATATATATATATATATATATATATATATATATATATATATATATATATATATATATATAGCTACACATGGGTGTATCTGATAAGAAAGAAAAGCAAAAACACCGACAATGAGATCACCGACACCGGAAGACTGACAATGGAAATAATCGACAGTCTGAAATCCCGACGCTGAAAACACTGATATATGAAATGAGCGCGACTGTGTAAGTATGTGATAGTGACGGACTTTAGGGTTAGGGTGCGGGTAAGATAAGTGTGCATTAGTGACAGACTTTAGGGTTAGGGTGTGGGTAAGGTAAGTGTGCAATAGTGACGGACTTTAGGGTTAGGGTGCGGGTAAGGTAGGTGTGCGTTAGTGACAGACTTTAGGGTTAGGGTGCGGGTAAGGTAAGTGTGCAATAGTGACGGACTTTAGGGTTGGGGTGCGGGTAAGGTAAGTGTGCGATAGTGACAGACTTTAGGGTTAGGGTGCGGGTAAGGTAAGTCTGTGACAGTGACAGACTTTAGGGTTAGGGTGCGGGTAAGGTAAGTGTGCGATAGGGATGGACCTTAGGGTTAGGGTTTGGGTTAAGGTTACTGCATCGATAGTTGTGTATGTAAGGTTTAGTGTAGGTTTGTAAGGTTTTTGGTGTGCTTGTGTTGTGTGTGTGTTTTTCGGAACAGTGAATTTGTTTTGTTTTGTTGACTGTTGGGATTGTGGTTTGTCAGGCATGTGAACTTTTGTGTTTTTGAACTTTCGGTTTTGTGGTGTCGGTGATCTCGTTGTTGGTGTTTTTGCTTGTCTGTCTTATCAGGTAGATCCCTACACACAGATATATATACATATATATATATATATATATATATATATATATATATATATATATATATATATATATATATATATATGGGTCTACTTTTCTTCATAGAAATTTCACAATCTCGAAAAAGAAAAGTAAAACCTCACTTCCGCGAAAGTACACTACATCGAAAGTGCACTTTTGCGAAAGCTGATTCACCGAATTGGAAGAAAAAATAAAAAAAAACTACTGTAAACACTGTTTTGCAGGGGGGAATCTGCCCTGCATCCCCCTACTTAAATATACTAACTCCGAGATCGTACTACAGTGGGGAAAAGGAACTATTTCCTTATCCTCACTGTAACGTGCTTCAGTGAATCGTCTTTTGTGAAAGTGCACTTCCGATGTATTGCACTTTCGCTTAAGTGGTTTCAAACTTCCATTTCTCAATAAAGTGTGCTTTTGAGAAACAGAAGGAGACCTATATATATATATATATATATATATATATATATATATATATATATATATATATATATATATGGATTCAATTTATAATCTCAAAATACTGAAATATCAAATTTCAGTATCTTGAGACTATAAAGCCGAAAAATCAAAATACCGAAACCCCAAAACAGTGAAATTCAAAACCGCGACGTTCAAACACACCCTACACCACACAAACACACATAAACTTTCCACCCCACACTACATCAAACAAACAAAACAGACAACACAAAACAGCACAAATACACACACCTACCCTACATATAAGCAGGGGGGCAAGCCCCCCTGCACCCCACATGTGGGTGGTGGCGCCCGCTACTTATATATACCAACTCTGATGTCGCAACAAAAATGACAGATGCGAAACCCACCACTACAAAATCTACATACCCCTTACACAAATACACATCACATACATACAAACACCACCATTCTCAAAACTTACACACTCATACTCTTACTTACATGCCTTAACCTATATCTACAATTTCCCAACACACTAACATACAATAAAATCCCTACCTAAAACCCTTAAAATATAAACACTTACCTGAATCTCCAGCTATCCAGTAACACAGTGCACCACCATAACCAATGATTCAACATTTCTGGAGTCGGTTATGTGGTTTTTCGCGGAACTAGTCTTTCACTATTATATTTCAGTATTTCGAGATTATAAAGTGACCCCACACACACACACCCATATATATATATATATATATATATATATATATATATATATATATATATATATATATCCCTATCAGATGATCGAGTTTTCAGAAACTTGAAATTCATATGGCCGAGATCATATGACTGAGTTTCTGAAAACTCAAAGCTTTAGAATGGAGATGCCGGTACAGTATGGAATGGGAAATTTACTCTTCTACTCACTGTTGTACGATCTCAGAGTTGGTATATTTAATTTGTAGGGGTGTGCAGGTGCAGGGGGCTTGCCCCACTGAAATAAGCATAAAAAAGTTAGATTTTTGTGTTTCTTTTCAGATATTTGAGTTTTCGGAAACTTTCAAGTTTCTGAAAATTCAATCATCTGATAGGATCCATATAGTGATATATATATATATATATATATATATATATATATTTATACACCCAAACACACACACACACACACACATACACACACACACACACACACACACACACACACACACACACACACACACACACACACACACACACACACACACACACATATATGCACAAATACACACACATGCAAACATTTTGCTCAGCACTACTTTACCCTGGATAGCAGCCCCTCTGAAAACTGATTCTGCTTTTTAGTATTTTTTTGTAACTAAATAGCAAGCTTGGCATCACATCTAACAGTAGAGTCATCAGTGCTAGTTTCTGTCCAAACCTATGAGCGATCATATTGCCAGAGACGACCTAACGCTCTTCAAGTATGATGAAAGTGTATGAGGCATGACTGGACATCTACACAATCCTCACTTGCTCCCTAACTATATTTTTACTTTCCACTCTCCATGATTTTCCTTAATATGTACATATATACAGTCCACAGGCCACCTACTGTTCTTCAGATCCCATCTGTTCTTGTTTCTATTCTTTTCCTTGCTCATCTCTTTTGTCTATTCTCTTTTCACTCATCAGGGTTCATTTTTCAAAGCCATTCATGATATAATCAGACTTTTTCTGCTGTTTCATACTTCAAAGAACTCTAAAACCATATGTTTCCAGTCTATCCACTTCATTATCCCACACACCCCCAAAATCAGTTTAGACCAAGTCCTTTTGCAGTTTCCCGAATTAAAAGTATTACTTTCACGTGGTCTGACAATATATTTAGGAGTATGCTGAAAGACATTAATCTCCACCTAACCAAACTCTCCATTAACTCCTCAGCCTTAGGGAATGGCAGTTGTGGTGCTCTTGCATAAAGATGGTCTTTCTATTGCTTTAGGGAATTACAGGGCTATTGAATGTATTATGGCTAAACTAATAGGTGGTGATATAGGGTATCTTATATCATTGGACACACACCACATCTCCTTTGTAAAAGGCAGATCATGTCTCTTCAATTGGTGAACCGGCTAGAGTTCTTCCAAAATGTGTTACTATGGCCATGGATAAGGGGCATACAATCCATCCTGCTTATCTGGACCTTGCCAAGGTGTTTAACACTATCATCCATGCAAGGATTATTGGCGAACACTTTCAACTCAACATTAACCCATGCATAGTTCACTGGATAGTTTATTAACTGTCTGACATTACCCATACTGTTAAGGTCAGGAGTATTTGCCTTAAACTGTAAACTGTCACAAGTGGTATCCTGCTGGAGCTCATTCCCGGGTCTCATCCTCTTTGATATATATTTCTGTGACATAAAAGATGATATCAATGGAGCATGACTAACCAGGTACACTGCTGACTGCTCTCTGTGGGAGATTATCCCATCCCATTTGGATGTTCAAGTTCTCCAGCAAGGCTTGGTCCACACAAATGTTTGTTGTGATAATCATGGATTTATTCCTCAACACCAAAGAATGCAATATAATTTCCTTTAATAAACCTAACATCACTACTGCTCACTATACAAATGGCATTGCACTTAAAAATGGCACAGTCAACCTGTTTCTATGTAGCAGAGAGATGGAGCCCTTGCTGCAACCGAGGCAATCTGAGTTGAAGAGGCAGATACGCATGGGAGTAGATAGTATCAGAGGAAGGAATACATGGGAAGCATGATTTCACTATTGGAGACCACCAAAACCACTGCCTTTGCTTGACAGGAGGGGAGGGACTGCTAGCTGACAATGTCCTTTGTAGAAGTGAAGGACAGCCAGTGTGGCAGCCCATTCCATAGCCCCATTTGAATGTTCAAGCAAGGTGTTCAAGGGAACATAGGCAGCAAAATCACAAAAAATGATGGCCCTCCTGGTGTACCCTCACCCCAGTGACGAGGAAAGAATGGGCTCATTGGCTTGGAGGGGGATGATGGCCAACAGGCAGAAGGGGCAATGGGACTAAAAAGCTACTGACACAATTATCAGAGACTTAGCTATGTACATTGATAATCCATTCTCTTTTAATCACCACATTTCTGAGACAGTTAGAAAATCCTTCTGCCTTGCATGACTTATCTTTCATGGCATCTCCTCAAGGTCTAAAGTCCTTATCTCCTCAAAGTCTAAAGTCCTTGTAGTTCCATTTTATTCATCTCTTATTAGGCCAATCATTGAATATAATGCTAAGCACCTAAACAGGCTTGTAAGACCTTAATTTTTCCTCACCAAAATGATCTCTGGTTTACAAGCCCTTAGCTATTCTGAGAGTCTAAAAGCTGTGTCTCTCTATTCAGTGTCATAGAGACACACAAACACCTGAAGGGTAATCTCTGGTAAGCCTTCACCTAAATAGAACCAGTGGCAAAGCAAACACCCACTCTAGAGACCTAAATCTATACTACCGCATCAACAACACAAGATGATGTAACACAAACCTCAACCAACATATCCTCCTCTTCTGGATTTGTTTGCCCTTACCATCATCAGAGTACATTCCTAGCAGATGGGTGATCAAAAATTTTCAGCAAGGATGAGTGGAAAAAGTCTGTTTTATAGGGGACTTTGCTAGTCCCCCACTAGTATTGGGAGGATGTGGCCAAACTTCTTGGTGGTCTCATTGGTTGTATCCTTAGCAGGAACCAATAAATCTATAAATGTATGAATAATTCTCTTAGTAATTTTATAGGGTGCTCATGCTTCTGGAAGTATGCTTTATCTTTACTTACTGAATAACTCTCTGCTAATGTTTGGCAAACTTGGCATATTCAGTCTTTCAGTCAGCAGTCTTGCAATGAACTCTCCCTAATTCTTAACATTTGATTTATTTTCTGCCTTCCCATACACTGAACTTTTTAACTAAATCTGTTTCTGCTAGGCATGCAATCCAGTCTCCAAATAAACACACACACACACACACACACACACACACACACACACACACACACACACACACACACACACACACACACACACACACACACACACACACACACACACACACACACACACACACACACACACACACACACACACACACACACACACACATCCCTAATCATGTAAAATATATAATGTGAGATTAGCAGAACTCTCAGCCTGAGTTCTTCTGTATATCTACCCTGTACTTTGCATGTGTAATATTATTGCATAACATATGCCTAAGCCTATCTGTGAACCTCTTAGGACAAGGAATCTGGGCATTTGAGAGGTATGTGCTGAAACACCCTTCCTGCAGTATTTGTGCTCACCTGTTCATTATGTTTTTCACTTTCAGGTGCGTGCTTACATTTTGTTTTAAGCATACATTACTTTTCATTTGCTTTTTTCAGGGTCAAAGTCGAAACAAACTTGGTGTGGTTTGGCCTGACATTACTTTGAAAAAAGGAGTAGTATGGTCATACTGCAACTGGCTATGTTACCTTGCACAGTTGTTCCAGTTACTGTTTGTCGGACAGTATTCCACTTTCTCTGAGGTATTATAAGCTAGGTTTTGATTATAGAAGTAAAACTGTGCAGAGAGCAAACTAAAACAGACTGATTTCTTTCTTTCATTTAGTAAAATGTTGTGTAAATGTCAGTGATTCAATAGATAATACACTAACCTTTGATGGTAAAAGGTCAGAAGACTATAGGTTATATTTCTACACTAAGTGTTTGGATTCATTTTTTCTAACAATGCTGCACTCTTGAATACATTCCTTTTGAATGATTGAATGAGAGCTTAAATCACAATCCCATGTGTCTCAGCTGAGAATGGCTATAAAAGATCACATGCCCCTTATCCAAAAAAAAAAAAAAAAAGGCTACAGTAACATTATGTTTATTAAAATCATATCAAACAAAATAATGTTACGCACTACACTGATGAAATATAAACAAACAAATGTAGAGGAACCGGATGATATCAACAAGAATATACATAACAAGAAAAATATCCCCCACCCTTTTCATTACAAGTAATATTTGATTTTCTTTAAAATTTCAGGTGTCCCAAATAATGTTGCCTAAAAAATATTACGCCTTGACCTCCACAAATAACAAACAGAAGTCTTCAGTAATCTGTACATCATTTCAGTAAAACAATGATGAACATTTTCATAATGCTCATGTTGTCACACAGGAAGAAAATGGACTGGAAAAATGGAGATTAAGCTGACCAGAAAAGAATTGAAATAATCCATCAGTCTTATAACATGAAAGTAAATAATGTTCAGTGATTGCAATGACCACACAAGCAGAAGTAGAACAACTCTCTCTGGCTGGTGTTTATAGTACATTTCTTTTAACTAGGAATTTGCCCTAAAGATATATACTAAATAAAATCTTTCTAGTGGAGTGCAGAACGAAACCTTGAAAACCAATGCAGAATACTAAATCTCAGTAGACTGGATAATTCAATCAATTTATCTGTTAGATAAAAAGAAAATGGCATACTAGAAAAATGTCCAAAATGGATCCCTGCAAGTATGGCATCTGCAAGGTCTCATATTACCTAGGCACATCAAGAAAAACGACCAGCAGACTGCTGGTTGCTTTTCTTGATGCACCTAGATATTAAAAAAATATCAGGTCTTTCTGTCTCCCAGTGACAACAGTCAAATTATTTTCCACTGATCAAGTTATTTAATATTAGTCTTGCATACAAGTTCCTGTTTTCTAGCTGAAGAGTAGGAAACAATGAAGTTTTATACAAAAAAATAGAGAGCAAAGTCCACCTCATAACATAACCAGCCATAGTGGGCATGTTGTGGCACATCCCCACTCTGTAAAAGTCTGTATGCCAGTGAGTGCTCCAGTAACATTTTTTTATCATAGTTTTAGGTATGAGTAGAAAAATCATGACATGTTAGCATGAAGTCTAAGCACTTAAGGGCACCTAACTGCTGTGGTTTCTGAGTTGTCAGTCACTAGTCATACATTAATAAGGTTAGAGAAAAACTGGAACTGTGCAGAATAACTACCTGCAATTATGATCAGTTGCTGTTAGCAGCCAAGTGTAGTGCTTTATTGACAATCTTTGGTGAAGTAGTAATATGACTAGTGGCTGACAGAAATTTTAGAGCTGATTTGTGTTTTTACAAGTTTTTGTTTTAAATTGCAACATGAAGTCAACTAAGAATGTGGGCAGCAATAATGGTATAAACTACCCTCAATAGAATATACATGCTTGTTTTTTTTTTTTTTTCTTTTACTGTGATCAATATTAGGGGGCATACCTCTCAATTTCATTGTTCAGGAATTCCTGACGTTGTCAAAATAAAATGGGGGGCGACTTTTAAATATTACTCAGCTTCATTTTAAAGTTAATAGAGTAACTGTACATGCATTTCTGAACAATAAGAAGGATGAAACTCTAATGTTTACCAGAAAAAAATACGGGTGAAAATATAAGGCTGAAACATGGCTGTTACAAAGCAAATATGAGAACATGTTTTGCATCAAGTTGCTTTTCTGAAAGGTACGAAGTAGGAAACCTGAATGCATAGCATTATTGACTTAACGGCAATCCCTTGTGATTTAAAAATATATATATATGTGGTGGGCAAGGCAAGAAATATGACGAAAAACTCAGGCATGTTCTGCAAAATCAGACAAATGTTTTGTTAGTTTGATGCTCAGTTTAGGAGTTCAGTGGTAATAAATGCTTTACAGGGGTGGGAAGAACTTTTAAGTTTGCCTTCTTAAAGGTATATATGGCAGATAGTGTCAGTCACTTTTTACTTGTTAAAATACTGTCAGTGGTAATTTTGAATGTTACAACAGCAGTGAGCTGCTGTAAAACTTCAGTACTGACGCAGCATTTTAAGCAGCAAACAAATACACTTCCATGGCCTAGTGATCTCCATTACTGCTTGTTTGACATTACTAACTTGCCTGTAATCATCAGTGACGTAACAGAAACTGAGAGTGCAAAAAGTATGTACTGTATACACATGAGGCAAAATTAGTGGCAATCCGTAAAACCAGTGACTGCTGATAGGTATGGTTCCCTGCATATCTCTCATCTTCTTTGCTCTAAAATTCGGGACATTGCCAAAATAATGGAGGGGAGGGGGCAAAGACTGCAAAGCAAGAACAGTTTTCTTTTGTTATTACTATAATTCATTTACCATTTTAATAGAGTATTTTCCCATTAAGGTACATTTTCAGAACAAGAAGTATGTTGGCATAATGGTTCAGGTATTTCCCTTACAGACACAAGGTGCAGTGTTTGATTCTCACATAGGGTCATTGGCTACGCTTAAAATGGCCCACAACGGCAGTTAGCCTAATACTACCCTATGAACTTATGAACCTATGACTTGTATGTAATCCTCAATGATTTAAAGAAAATCAGGGACAGTGCAAAAATGCACTGCAAAATCAGAGAAGTTCAATAAAATCAGGCACAGTTGAGAGGTATGGTTTTCTTGTAGATGGCTTACCTTCCTTGTTCAAGAGTTCTTAATATAGTCAAAATAATGGGAGGCAAAGACCCATCATCAGAGACAGTTTTTGAATATTACACTAATCCACTTAACTTATTCAGACCTAAAGTATATTTTTGTATACTTCCAATTACCACTCATTGCTCCATATGGTGTCAGACCTTGTCTGTGTCTGGCTTCTTTAACAAAGTGACCCCACCAGCTAATAATGAGAAGTATTAGAAAGGTTAAGGTCTTTAGAACTAATGACACCAAGGCTGTTAATCTATGATATCCTGCAGTAGAAAAATGAATAACTGTTTGCAACATGTTATTCATATTTCTATATTTATGTTCATATTTTCATAAATAAGAGACCTACATGCTATTGAGGGGTATGATGCGGAGTGCTATGTTCATAGACAGGAAAAATCATTGTCAATGTCCATTTATATTACATTTTGCTAGAGATATTTATTGCTTGTTGTTTGTTGGTAATTATAAAAATGAGCAAAATGTTCATATGTACTTCAAAAACTAAATGACATGAGGCGGAACCTTTAATAGGTTTGCTATTTGCACTGTAAGTTGCATATCCTGAGGGACATTCAGTGTTATTTATATAGCTAATTATACAATTAAGCATGTTTTTGTAAATATCTGAATAAACATGCATCCAGAGAGGAATTTCTTGTTGACATTTCAAAGCTTATGACTGGTTAACAAAAATGTTCAACAGTTTCAAGATATGACAATTTGTCAAAGTTTATTTAAGAAATATATTTGCTTGGTTTTTTTTTGCATTATAATATAGTATTTATGAAAAGACTATACATTCAGTGACAGTTAACACTTTGAAAATTATTCCTTACTGATAGCACTAATATTTGTACAGTTTTAATCATTGTTACTGTTCACAAAATATTTACGTTTGTCTTATGTTTTTAAGTTGATTTTTCAGAAAATACTTTGGAAGAGGTGATACATTCCACACCACATAGGTATTAATGTATTAAAATGTTAATAGAATAGCAGGTTTTGCACCAACAAGCCCCTCTGAACAGTAAGAAGAATAATACACTAATTCCTGGCATTCCTGCTGGCATTACTGACTTCTCTGTGATCCTTAATGTGTTTTCAGAAAATAAGGAATGAGAAATAATGAGGCAAAATCAGGAGCATTCTGTAAAATTCAGGTGAGAAGTATAATTCCTTTAGTAGCAGCTTCAGTTCCTTCCAGCAGCATCATTTCTATGTCTTTTTACCTTTTTTGGTGACCGTAGCTGATTTTCAGAAGTGGCTGTTTGTTTGGGGAGGAAAGGAAGGATAGCTCTCAACAGTATCTCATTATGAGAAATGTTAATAATTTTCAATGTTTAAATTTCCAAGTCCCACACTAATCCACATTGAAGAGGTCTGTCATACTTTCATTGTTGTGAATTTTTGTTAACAAGCAGCCATGGTAAATAATATTGAATAATACTCTGTACTACCACATCAAAACAAATTTTAATAAGTATAAAGAAACTGTTATTAACCATGCTGTGAGCTTGCTATTTAAAGTTATTTTGTAAGTGTTCCTGTGTTCCACATTTTGTCCATTTGTTCCACGCTGTATAAGAGATTGCATTCCTCACTGTGGTGAGACAAAGCTGACAGTTGTAGGATATGGTCAGTGGAAGAAAGGGTACAGCAGCCTTAAGTTAATCACATTAAAATGATCAATGAAGTGGCTTGAAGGTGGCTGGCATACAGACTTTACTACCTGAAAGCTTCAAGTTGCAATTTATTACCATAATTTGATGTTCTTTCACTTTTTCTGTTAGAAAATCAGATAAGTCTGTGGGCAGTGGTAAAAAAACACACTCCCCACAACGCATTTGTATTTATTTTTTATTTAAATATTATTGCAATGAACATGGGGTATGGTGCCTTATAACAGCAAGTGGATGTTATATTTTAATTGTCTTCTCTAAGGAACATTAGGAATATAGTTTGGTGATATGTGATGTATGAAAGCAAATAGCTGTTACCGGTCACTGGCAGGGGGTTGGAGGGGCAGGGCTGTATCTGTTGAAGAGTAACATGGCCATTATATTTATGTGATTCCTTCATAGTCAAAGGTACTATATGGTCTGAGAAGGAGTATATTCCACTATTTCACTCTGTGTGTGTTTTGTACCTAAGTATCCCATTAGAAGTCTTAATATTTTTTATTGTGAACTGCCATCAGGGAAGTGACATATGACCTATATTATATAAAGTTTGTGACTCTAGCTTTTCAGTGGACTTTTGTTATTACAAATTGGCAATATGCTTGGTTCCATCCTGGTGGCTATTTAACTTTTGCACAAAAGATCATTTAAAATTAATCTTCAGAATATATCTGCATTAAGTTTCCATTATGTCTGAAGTAAAACTCCTATATATTTCACCAGGATTTTTTTCAGTTGTAACAAACCATGGGTACAATTCCATCCCTCCAAGCAGGTAAAACTGTGCAGCCACGCCTTCTACTACTGCAATGTACTCTTGTAGATGTTGTCGTACGGATGTTGACTGAATAGGGTGGAGGTTGCCTTCTGAATTTTGAGTCTATAAAGGTTCTGTTATTAAGATAGTTTGTTGTCTTGTAACAGACTGTGATGAGGATGCTAAATAAGAAAGGTTTATTTATAAAAAGTAAGTGATTTTAAAGAGAAAGAAGGCTTCTAAGTAAACAGGAATTGTACCATTTGGTTTACCTTTACCTGTTGGTGATGTTATAGGGAGGATTTATTATGGGTACAGTGGTCTGGTTATGAAGGGATATAAGAGCTTTAAAACATAAGGATGAAGGTTATCAGTGTGCATAGATCTATAGCAAGAAACATGCAGTGTAATATTCTGAAGTACTTTGTGGCCAGGCTAGTATTGTAGAATGTATGATTCATGATATGTGTTACCAGTGTGGCAGATATCACAAAATAATAAGACTATAAACTGTTAATGAGCTTTTTCCTTTAGCCAAGAGTATAGAGTTTGAACTTTCTGCTTCTATTGTACCTCCCAACCAACTAGATTTTCTCAGAATGTATATATTTTGGCTCATATTTTTGGACTGTTATCCATTAAATGTATGTTTTTCATCAACTCATTGAGGATGTCACTAAGTAAAGATGTAGATTTGAGTTTCATACTTCATAACCTTCAGAAAATTCATGCCAGAATTTTTTTAAGTTTATAAGAATAATATTTAAAATTAGGCTCTGACTTTGGAACTTTGCATCCTCATTATTTTTGGCTTTGTCCAGACCTCTTGTGCTTATAGGTTGAGAGGTGTGATCTCACCCAACCACACAGTGCTTCAGGGTCCCACCTAAAAAGAGACACTTTGAGCAGCGAGTTTATCCAGTTAACAAATAAATTAAAAAAAAAATATATGTATATATATATATATATATATATATATATATATATATATATATATATATAATATATATATATAGTAAGGACATTAAGGGCATTTTGTAGTAACTGATAGTCATTGACATATTACAATGTGAAAGTTACTATAATATTACATTGGTTTCAGGACTTCATTCCTGTGAAGTAAGGCACACTTTTCTTTACTTGCCATGCATGCGACTTCTCTACATTTTTTATTTTGTCTTCCCATGCCCTGCCATCTAGCTACATTGCTCATACTGTGCCCTGGCAAGAAAAGGAACCTGGAACTGCTACTTGCCCTAAAGTGACCAAACCCCCAAAGCACATTCAAATGTAAAGAGATTTAGTGAACTCTGCAGTTGAAGAGGGATAAAGCCCTGGCTACAGCCCACTCAACCTGAGTTTGATTAGTTGGTCTGGCACTTGTTAGCCCTGTTGGAGGGAAAAGACGACTGATGTAGTTTAGCTGGTTCATCTTTTCTGGGGGAACGAAGGATGTGGGATGCATGTGTTCACATGTTAGAGTTCTTGTTACATACCAAGGATCATTTGAAAGCACTGGTTTCATTACAGCGAGGACACTCTTGATGGGATAACATAAATAAGTGAGTGACTCATTGTGACCAGTGTGCATTACATACCCAAATCTGAGCAGGTTGCTGAGAATGCTCATTGAAGATAGGGTTCTTTATAACATGCCATTCTTCCACATGCATGATTCTTTTGCTCCAGGTCTACTCAGTCCTCACCTTCCTGCCCACCAAGAAATGAATGAGCCCTATTGCTCTTGCCAAAGAGAAACAAATGAATAAGAAGGGAAGCTGGGAAGTACAGCCAGGTGGTCAGCAGAGGAACAAAGCTAACAAAGAACAAATAAATGAATAAGTAAACAAACTGACTATAGAATGAATCTGTTCTAGTTTTTTTATTTATGTGAGACGTGACACCACATTTAACTGAATTCAGATAAGAAACTCATAAGAAAAAAAAAATGCACGCGATATCACATCTTGCTCTAAATCTAGTGGAAGTGGGGACAACCCACTAGAAAACTCAGCTTTACCAATGGATGTGAATTCAGTAGAAAAAAAAACTTGTAAGAAATGCTGTATTCGGTAGAAAATGAAAATTAAAGTAGGAAACTATGGCAAAAAAACTAAACTATCTCTCACAAAAGCTATTATGTTCCTTAACTCTCAATAAATAATATCAGGATTTCCAAAGAAGATGACCAAACTGGAAACATAACTGGAGGAAAACAAAACATCACCAGCAGACCGTTCTGTATCAATACCAGCACTCTTATCTTTACTTAAAGTTAAACCAACATGTACACGCTGACCCTCCATGTTCTGAACACAAAACTACACACAAGTTTTTACCTTTGTCAAAACTCCCACATTTAGAACATCTCTTTGAGCAGACATTAATCAAGTGATCAATTGAATGCAGATATAGCAGTGTTTGGGCTGTGAAGAATAACACAGCATGACCCTACAACCATTTACAATAAAAGTATTCAGTAACTGCACCAGTGAATTACCTTTAGTATACAAATCAACCTAAACTTCCTAATTTCTAGTCCAACCTTCCTTAAAATCAGTAAGGTTCTTAATATCATGAACAACATTATATAAGGGAAACAAAGACTTGTGAATGCCTCCTACAATAGTAAGACTAATTCTTAATCTGAAAAAAAAAACAAATACTATCTTTAATGAAAGCCTCAAGTCTTAGTACCAAAAGTCATTCCACAATTTGATAGTGTGTTTTTTTAAAGAAAACACTTTCAAGAGTTTGCAGTTACACCAAAATGTTAAACATTAATCAATAGTCTATTCAAAGAATGCTTGTCTGAAACCAAGAAGTCTAAATGTTTAATTACAGATCCCACTTATAGTATCAGTCATATAAAATGTCTAGAAGCTTATACTGAAGATTTCACATAGCATAAGGTCTTTGCTTTTGCTATAATGTAGGTGACAGAGGAACACCATTAGAATGCTCCAAGATTTTGATAACAATTCTAATATATGAAATCTAAATAAGAAACACTATTGCAGGCTCCTTAACAGTTACAGCACAACACCATCAGAAAGCGAATTGTGATCATTTTCTACTTAGAAAGAAATGGACTCTTCAATCTTCCAATTTCCAGTGGTGCGGAGGGCTGAGGTCAAACGCTGGAAGCTATATGATCAATATATATATATATATATATATATATATATATATATATATATATGTGTGTGTGTGTGTGTGTGTGTGTCAAAGTGCAAAGGAGATGAAAATGTCTATCTTCATAGCAAAATCTCCAGCATTATGACTAGGTATAAAGTTCCAAAGGAAAGTTCAAGAGAAGAACAACCAGGATGCATTAAATTCATTGATTTAATAGTAAGTTATGGCAGCAGAGAAATAACAAACAGGTTTCACCTCATCGCATCCTCAGTGTGTAAACAACAACTGGCAACAATGTAACTTATAAAGTACTCATTTAAAGAAACAGACACCTCATAGCCAGATCATAACCACTAACTACATTTCGTCTAACAAAAGAACATATTATTGATACACAAATAAGCATATTACAACTACAAAACAGAACAGTCAAAATCTGTTAATAATGTTTGTTAAGTCCTGGTTTAAACATTGCCACAAAATAAATAATCCACATTGTTTCTTTTTGAGATAAAATGGTAAGTTTATGCTGACTGGATAAACCCTCACCCACTACCATGTCTATGCCTACAAAAATGAAATGGGCAGATGTGTGGTTTAACAAATGTTTGTACAAATCACTTATTGGATATTTACACTGAATGTCACTCAAATTCAACACAATTCTCTGTTTGAAGGGTCTAGACGCCTGACCCACATAAAAAGCTCTGCACTGACACAGAGCTAAATAAACTACCCACTCACTAATACACATAATCAAATGTCTAATGTTAAATACCCTAGGGGTATTAACAGAGGTAAAGGACTTAGTTCTGGACACAACTTTACAATACAAACAATTTCTACAAAATATACAGCCAACAAGCTTATGTGATCTAGTCACATAAATATTCCCCTTACTTTTCTTAAAGCCAGAAAGATACTCTTCTATTGTCTTACCCCTGCAACAGTCATATATGCAATTACAACCCACATTTTGACTAAAGAAAGAATCCAGTTTTAAAATATGTCAATATTTATTAATCACAGCTTTGAACTTAAAAGTATTGGTACCATAAGTGGTAATTAAACAGTTTAGCTGGAATATCATCCACTTTTTGTGTACCTATAGCCTCACCCACATCAGGATTATCTAAAAGAGTATCCCTAGAGTGCGGCAAAGCTGTATCATAAGTGAATTTAACCAGGTTTTCTGAATATATATATATATATATATATATACATTTTAGCCTTAAAAATAAGATTTAGGAATATTTTGAGTCATATGTTGGGGTTGGCAGCTCTCTGCATGTAGAAGTGAATTCTTAGTAAATGGTTTACAATATAAACTGGTAACAACTGCCTCATCAATCAATTTCGTGACATTAACATAAAAGAAACCAACACTGAATAAATCCAATTTCCCAATAAACCTCAACCCATAACTATTAGAATTCAAATATTGCACAAAAACTTCCCATATTTCAATAGATTCACACCACACTGCCCAACAGTCATCCAAATAGCATCAACACATCATAAGGTATCTAGAAAAAGCATTGTCATCAGTAAACTGTTTACTAAAAATTCACTACTGCATGCAGAGAGTTGTCATCCACAACATATGATTCAAAACACAGAAATGTGTATATATGGTTTCACTTCTGAAGCTCGAAATACTGAAATATCGAATTTCAGTATCTCAAGACCAGAAGTTCGAAACTCCACAACCATGAAAACCCAAAATACTGACATGCAAAACAATGAAAACAAAACAAAACAAAAAACATCAAACCCTCCCCTGACATGAAAACATACAAAAAGAAAAAAAAGAAAAAAAAACAAACAACAGAAAACACTATTCTACATGTGCCCCCAACAACCCCACTACTTAGATATACCAACCCCAACGTCACACTAACATAAAAACAGCAACACATCTACCTCTACGAGCCCTACACTCCCATTACACACACACCACACATGTAAAACAATCACCACTCAACACCTATACATACACACCCTCACCAACCTACCCTAAACTACACCTACAATGTCCAAAAACATTACAAAAAGCACATCTGTACCCTAAATCCTTAAATTCTACATACTTACCTACATCTCCAAAGATAACTGTACATCGACCAGCATCTTCAACACTCAGACACCACTACTTCTTAAAGAGACAGAACATAATACAAACACACAACATAAATATAAATATATGTGTGTGTGTGTGTGTGTGTGTGTGTGTGTGTGTGTGTGTGTGTGTGTGTGTGTGTGTGTGTGTGTATATATATATATATATATATATATATATATATATATATATATATATATATATAAAATACATAGCCTACCCCCATGACAAAGTAGGAGACTTAACTCCTTTCTTCACAGCCAGCATTTACAGACATGCTTTGTCTGGCAGCCCACTGGGTGATAATGCAGTAATTTTAGCCCCTTCCAGAAACAGATGTAGGAAGAAGTGCTAATATGCAAAAAAGCAAGAGTGATATCGTTAATGCCAGCAGGTAACACCATAGTGAAATCCAACTCTAGCAAATATTGAAGTTTCTTTTATGCTCACCCAAATGTACCCTAGTTAGTAATATGAATGCAACCTTTAATCTCTGCTGTAACAGGCTATGCTTAGTGTGACTAACAAAAGCAAATAAAGAAAAATAAAATAAATACATTAACACTGATGCCCTAAATGCATTTCAGAAATAAAAAGAAAACGTTATTAGCAAATTTATGTACACAAGAAGTTTTTCACATGTTCTTTGGACTTACTATAATCTTATTTACAAAACACTAATAAATACACTTCTATGCCCTTTCACCACAAATAGAAATAACTTTATATTTTATTGTTAGCAATTTGGTTAGTTAGGCAATCACTTTAGAATAATGAGGTGCCATTTATTTGGAAGCTCCAGCAGCATGTGGCAAATACATGACATGCTTAAAATCAGGCAGTATGTAAATGAGAGATGGTGAAACTCAAATTTATTTTGGGGTTAGTTTTGAAACCTGTCAGTAGCTTAATTATGTTACTTCTTTCTCCAAAAAGTGTAGTATGATCTGAAAATCCTGAAATTAAATATTTACTACGTATTTTCCCACTGTTTTAGAGAATATCATATTTGTGGAGCAGTTCTCTCCATACCTCTGCAGAAAACAAATACAATTATATAGTCAGACTTTCCTGGTAGCAAATGTCAATAAATAAATAAACGCAAAATCCACTTCTGTTTTCACCCCTATTTTTCTAAACACATATGACCTCTCCCTATCTATTGTCTTACCAAAACTATCCACTATTTGTGTGCATGTTTTCCATTTGCTCATATCTCATTTTTAATGCACTTACATCACATCTGAAGTCACCTAGAGTTACTATATCAGTCTTCATTATCAGGAAAGACTTAATTTGTTAAAATAACCTAGCTTTTTCCTTACCTATTGCAGACACATGTAATACGATTAGCTTTATTACTTCCTTTTTTACTGCACAATCTAATGTCAGAAGTCTTCTCGGTCCATCCACAATAATATCTGATATTATAATTTCTGAATTATTCACTATAACAGCTACTCCTGAACACATGATCTATCTCCATAGTACTGTAGCCTGTTGACTTGTTAATTTTTTTCTTTTCCTGTGTCTAACACTGTTTCCTGTTGAAATGTGTAACCCATTAATTTCCTCTTCTGTGTCTTAATTCTGCAAGACTTCAAATCTGTCTCCTGGTTAAACTTAATTTTCTGTCATTTAAATAACATCCCCCATTCCTTCACCCACATCAACCTCAGCTTCATTTTCTACTGTTCCCCCTCATTTTTTCTTGTTCTTCTTCAATTACTTTAACATGTATTTGCTCATTTGCTCCAATTTTTCCTATATCTATTCAATACAATTTTCCTCCATTTCCCCACAATCCATATACCAATAACCCTTTTTACCACACTTACTATACATCAGCTAACAATTTGTTACCACATGATCCAGATCCTCCAGATCCCCATACTGGTTTCATCTTTTTTTGTAACTTTTACTAATTCAGTGGTTTTCATCACTCAATAAAAAAAAAAAAAATTGGTTGAGTAAAGTAATGAACATTTCCCCTTACTCCATCAATGCTTACAATGTAAGGTAAGTGCTTTATTTTTCATTTCCACCAATGTTGCCCATATTTCACATGTCACAGTCCAAAACTCTTTTTCCAATCCTATTTTTTTTAAACTTTAAACATTTTGCAGAAATTATAACAAATAAATTGGGCAGCACAATGGTACAGTGGTTAGCATTGTCGCCTCACAGCAAGAGGTTGTCCGGTTGGATTCTCGGCTGGGGTGCCTTCTGTGCAGAGTCTGTATGTCCTTCCTGTGTTTGCATGGGTTTCCTTTGGGTGGTTCGGTTTCCTCCCACATTCCAAAGACATGTATCTGGAGCATTTCTCCCTGGGCATTTGCTGAAAATGTGCTCAGTCACAGTTAGACTCTCCTGATAAATAAATCAGTTGAAATATTGTATTTTTTTATCTTTTGCCATTATTGCCTGCCAATGATCAGACCATCTGCTAGTCCACTTGTTCCCTTACAGTCAACCATTTTTTCTCATGAGCCCTAACACTGTACAGACCTTATTTCTGCTATGATGATTTACCACTTCATGTGCCTCCAAGTACATACAAGCCACTTCCCTTCCCATGGGAGAGGCAAGAGGACCATAGCATTTCATATCCTGGCTACTCCAGTGCATGGACCATTAATCAAACCCTGTTCACCTGAGCTGCAGACCCCAATGTGTTATGGGACAAGGCTAAATCAGAGAAATACTTCTTAATGCCTTGTTTTGAAAGTGTATCAGGTTTAAATTGTAATTTTGCCGCAAATAATTTTGTTTGTAAAAGCACCTGTGCTCCACAGATATGCTTTATTTATCTTCAACCTTAAGCATTAATTTTTTCAGTAAATCAAAAGTATTAGAGACTACTTCACAAAAGTTTTCACTTCCCAAACTCTATCCCACATTTCTAACCTGATAATGGTACTAGTCCTTTTTGAAGTAATCTGTACCACCAGTCTTCATTTCTTCTGTTCTCCATATTCTACTTGCTGCATTCTGCCCTACAGTGCCACTTCATAGCTCAGATTTGCATCATGATTGTCTGCTGCCACCCCCTGGTTCCTGGAGATATTACCTTAGTTTTTCTCCTTTTGCATGCATTTTTCTACTGCCTCTACCCATGAAAGGACACTTACTTCAGTCATTTCCTGCTCCTCCATATTTCTGTTTTCTAGCTCCAGCTTCAGAGTATTCAGTGTATCTTCCAAATTATTTGAAGACTGCAAACAATTACTGTTCATGCCACCTCTGATCTCTCCAGCATATTGTCTTTCAACATGGTTTGCTTCTGCCTCTCCTTCTTGAACTTCAATTAGCTTAATCGGCTAGCACTTTAACAGGCCTTTGTAGCATTTATTGTAGCACACTTAGGTGCTATCAGCACTAGCTGTTCCTCTGCAGTAACAGCACCAGTACTTATTAGCTATGACCACCACTCCTGGTATGATTCACGGACCTGCTCAACAAAGATATAGGTGATCTCAAAACTCTTGACCCCAGACAGTTTGGCTTTGTTAAGGGGCGATCCTGCCTGCAGAACCTGGTTGATTTCTTTGAGGCAGTCACCAAGGCTGTGGATGAGGGTAAGGCAGTGCATACAGCCTACCTCAACCTGGCCAAGGCCTTTGATACCATTCCCCACTCAGGTATCATTGATAAACTCACCAAACTAGGCATCAATCCTTACATCACTAGGTGGGCTGCAAATTGGCTCACAGACAGGACCCACAGAATGGAAGTTGTGGATTCCAAGTCAGACTGTTGACCAGTCACAAGTGGAGTCCCACAGGGCTTGGTCCTGGCCCCTCTCCTGTTTGGCATCTACTTCCCAGACGTGCAGGCCCACACAGAAGGATTTTGGCTGACCACATTCACTGAAGACTGCAAGCTAGTAGTCATTATCAACTCCCCAAGTGATGCAGACATCCTACGAAAGGGCCTCTCTGAGACCAATAACTGGTGTCAGAACCATGGCCTGAAGCTTGATGCCAAAAAAATGCATTATCATCCTCTTTGTAAAAAACTCAGTTCCCATGAATTACCCACTGAACAATGAAGAGGCCATAAGAGATCTGGGCACCCAGGTCAACAGCCACCTTACCTTCGATCACCACATTGCCACTGTGGTCAGAAAGACCTTCTATGTGGTACATCTTATAACCAAAGGTTTCACATCCAGGAAAAAAGAGGTCATCATCCCTCTCTACTCATCCCTCATTAGACCAGTCATCAAATATAATGCCCCATTTGGCATGTGCCTGACCAGACACCTGCAACAGCTGGAGAGGCCACAAAAGTATTTCACAAAAAGGATCCTAGGCCTTAAACACATGTCCTACATGGACAGGCTAAAGAAACTTCAGCTGTTCTCAGTCTCTTATCGTCTACTTAGAGGTGATCTCTGCTTGACATGGCCGACCCAGCCCTACTTGAAATGCTACACCTAATGAAATCCCAATCCCCCCATGCCACACGATCTAGAGATCACAACCTCATTACCACAATTAACAGAACATGCTGGAGGGACAGGTTCATCTCCAAAGACTGCCTATACTCTGGAATAAGCTTCCCATTCATGTCAAGCAGAGCACCTCACTGGCCCTCTTCAAGAGAAATCTTGATGAGTGGATGGGTAATAGAAAGTTCACTACAGGGATCATTCCAGTTGCCCTATTGGATAGGGGCACTGTGAACTAACATTGGGTGGCATGGTGCCTGGGCAATTTTTTTGTGCTTGGCTTGTAAAGACTCCAGGGACATTAGCCTAGTACACACCTATAAACCTAATCACAGGAAGTTCTATAGCCTCTTCTAGCAAAAAGTAGGGGCCCTTTATTTATACAGATATTTATATTATTTATGAATATACAAAATAAAATTTGAACATATTTACATATTTACATCAAAAGAAAATAGACATACATCTCAACAAAATTCCAAGTCTTATGCCTATCAACCCCCACTCCTTTTTTCTCAATATATTTGGAATAATACAATTACCATTAAATATAACTTCCTTAAATCTCTGAGTCCAAATAACCCAAATAATGCAGAACATTTTCTTGTCTAATCTTTTGACATATTTTTTATCTAAACCTTCATAAAATCAATTTCCAATCATATCCATATTTGATTATAATCTTGAAATTCTTCAAAATGTTCTCCTCTGTTAGTGTTTCCCATAATATTCAAACTCTTTCACAGTTTAAGAAAACATGATCTGTGTTTTCTAATTCCTTACAATAAAGACATACCTTTTTATTTTTTTAATATGGCATTTTTGCATTTACTGGCAGCTTATTAATTTGTAGTCTCAACAAAAGTCTTGACTTTCCTCATTTTTCATACACCAAACATTTCTTTATTTTATAGGTCTCATTTTTTTTTTACTTTTAGGTAACTCCATGGATTAACATAATATTTTATCATTACATTTTATACCACATCCTCCTGTTATTTTCAACTTTGTTTATATTTATTTCCTACATTTTTATTTTTTTTTTATAACTTTTCATTTCTTCATTCTGCCATTCTCTTTCTCTTTAATTCAAGTTTATTAATTTCTATTCTTTATAGGTTCATAGGTTCATAGGTAGGTACTAGGCTATCAGCCCTGGGGCCTATACAAGCCCAGCCAAAAAGGTACCCTGGCTTTTGCCACCCAAGAAAATTATTTTCCTGTGCCCCTGTCGAGCAGAGCCACAGAGGTGATCCCCAGGGTGAATTTCCTATTTCCCATCCAATCATCAAGATTTTTCTTGAAGAGTGCTAATGAGGAGCTTTGTTTGATATAGATAGGTAGTTTATTCCAGGGTATGGGAAGTCTCTGGGACAGGAATCTATCCCTACAGCATGTTCTGTTTATTGTGGTGACAAGGTTTAAGTCCCTAGAGCGTGTAGCTCGGAGAGATCCATTAATCCATTCTAACACTAAATTAATTCAAAGATACACCATAAACTACAGGATTTAATAATCTCAAACCTCCTGCATCCATGTCTACATACAATACTCCTCTTTTGACTGGGTTCAACCTAGAACCCCAATTAAGTCTAAATGTTAATTCAGTAATCTGTTTTTCTATTTCTTTAGGTATCATATATATATATATATACTTGCCATATAGGCTATTCTTCCCATCTATATAGAGTTAATTAAGTGAATTTTTTTATTATAAGATAATCTATATTTACTCCATATAATGCTCATCAATCTCAGTTCCTGTAAAATGTTTATCCATTGTTCTTTAACAACTGCAGTTGGTCCAAAAATAATTCTTAATACCGAAATTCCACCCATCCCAAATTTTATTTCCTTAACTCTTCAAATCCAAATCCCTTAGTTTAATTGCTATTTAAATACATACCTAAACTTTGTAAGCAGTCATTTGTTCTAACAATTATATTCTTAGTTACAAGAATCATATGATCTGTTTATGATATAATAATTGAATATTCAATACCATCATTTTGTATAAACGTTGCCTTCATCATATCTTTATTTATTCTTGTCACTATACAGTTTATAACAATAGCAAATAAAACATTACTCACAGATCACCCTTGTTTTAATCCTCAATTCATTTTTATTTCCTCATGTAACCACCCATTTACTAATATTTTAATATTACAGTTCTTATATACTGACTGAATTGTTTTCTGTATTTTTCCTTTTAAACTATAATTTGTCAAAATTCCCCATAATACTTTATGGTCTATTGTATCAAATGCCCTATTTATATCACCTATTAATATTTTTCCTTTGTTTCCTTGTCTTATATCATCTATTTCCCTGACAATCATTCATATCTCCTGACATTCTATCCCTTTAATACCACAAACACCATTTTCTAACATTGTATTTACTTTATTTTCTATTCATGTTTGTAAAATCTGCATAAAAATGTTGTAATCTGTATTATTTAAAACCACCAGTCTTGAATTTATTCCCCTATTTTCTCCTTTATTGCATATACATTTCATTACACCATTACATATATCTGCGTATCAAATCCCATCTTGTAACCATTAATTCAATACACAAATAAATATTTTTTTTTGCCAAAAGTCCATATTTTTATGCATTAAATAACGTATACCATTCAGACTTGTGGCTTAATCAGTATTAACTTTCATCATTATTAGATCAAATTCAGTCATAGTAATCTGTTTATCTACATCCTTATTTATGCTTTCAATTTGCCATAGTAATCTATCTGCATCCTTATTTATGCTTTCATTAAACTGCTTAACATTCTATTCATTATCTGTCTTTAACTCTTGGTTTGTCTTTTTAACAAATTGCTCTACAATACTCATAAGTTCAGATTTTTTTTCCCACCACCCCTTTCTCATCTCTCAATTACCTAATTATATCGCTATCTTCTTTAACCTTCTTTCTCAGATATGGTGAAACTTCCTCTATTTTACCTTGGACAAAATATGTTTTTTATACAGCAATCCTTTTATTTTCTGCTTATTCTTTTATATATTTCTGATTCTTTTATATAATAATTATTTTCATTTCTCTCCAAAAATTTGAATGTATTTTTTGTAACATATATTCTTGCTTTTATTTTTGTCTTAATGCATTTTCCCATTTTAAATAGTCTGATTTATATTTTTCTTTAAATATTACTCAGACCTAATAGCAAGCACTAACATACTCCGACACTTGATTGCCCAGCAGGGTAAGGCTCATTATTCACCCCTCACCAACCAAACGACTAAGCAGCTCACCCTACTGTTCAGGTATGACCAAAGGGTAATTTCAGGTATATTCTCCAGTCCAGCTGGTGAACCTGGTATCCTGAGGCAATGTTACAACTGTCTCATGTACACAGACAACCCTCTCCTCCTACCACAAAACATTAACATATGTGAGAGATGCAATTATATAGCTAAATTGGAGGCTAAGTTCTCTCCAACCAAGACTGGAACAGGCAGTGATGAGGAGAAGGTTAACACTTGCACCACACCTCCAGCCTAACATAGACATACTAAACCAGCACTGGCAAAAAATACATATAAATACACAAAATCCTACTTGGAGGCTCTAAATAAAAACCTGCAAAAGCATCAGAGACCTCCAAAGCAGACACCCAAAAAATCTGCACCTCCCATCACAAACCAGACAATGCATAAAACACAAAATCAATGTGCCGCACAATCACAGCCCTTAAGGCGAAATAACATACCTAACACACTAGTAATAGGCAACTCTACAGTCAGGCACACTGATGTCCCACTCACTAGGCTGAACAAGGAGAAGGTTACTGTTAGATGCCTGTTGGGATCCAGAATCCACAACATAACACAAGCACTCAGGTCACTCCAGAACAAGTACAAATATGACTCTGTCATTGTTCATGTTGGTGTGAAAGACCTGAGATGTACCTCCCTGGACTACATGAAAAGAGACATGGAAGAGCTCTCTGATCATGTAGCCCAGTCGGGTATGACCCTGACCCTGAGTAGCATCCTGCCCTCACCAAGAATGATATCACAGTATAAAGAAAAAATGATCAATTTCAACAATTGGCTAAGCTTCTGGTGTCATTCAAAGGGGATCCAGTGTCTGTCAGTCTGGAATGACATGCTTGACAAGCCTCATTGCTTCACAAGAGACGGCTTTTGAATACTGGTCAAGGCTCTTGCTGCCCCCATAGTGCCTTTTTTAGGCAAGGCTCAAAAGTCAAACCCACCAAAATAAACAGCAAAAATAAAAAAATTAGGGTTATGCTACTCAACGCCAGGAGTTTAAATCTCAAAATGCACACACTTGAAGCACTCCTCAGTATGGAGAACATCGACATCTGTGCAGTAACTGAAACCTGGTTAAAGGCTCCACAGAGCACCCTAGAACTACTGGGCTACAACTCATAACACACATTTCAGCCACAGAACATGGACGGAAACACAAAAGGAGGGGGTGTATCCATATTCATCAAGGATACCTACACCTCCAGGTTAGTGGAGCAGCATGATACCTCTGAGATCATCCATGTGCAACTAACATCGGGCAAATCTGCAATGCAAATTGTGGCCTGATACAGATCACCCTCCATGACCCAGGACCACCACTCCGCCTTTCTGGAGACACTGGAAAACATGAAGGTCCTACCGAACACCCTGATATTGGGCGATTTCAATTACCCTACTGTAAACTGGGAAAACTACTCAAGTACAAACTCCCAGGTCCAGTGCTTCCTGGAATTTATCAACTCAAATGCCCTGGATCAGCTGGTAAACTCCCCTACCAGAGGTGAAAACATATTGGACCTGGTCATCACCAACATGGCCGACAGGTGTTCTGCACCGGAGGTCAACCCGTCACTGGTTAGATCAGACCATAAACTAATCACTCTGGATGTCCACACCGCACCCACCACCCCCAACCAAGGAAACCACAGTGAAAAACTTTTCTATAGCAAACTTCACCTTACTTAAGACAGAGGTAGTAAGTTTCACAGCCCCCACACTAAAGGATATGAGTGTCCAAGATGCGGAAACCTTTACAAATGCACTCTATGAGCACCTACAAGGATGCATGGATCATGCCATCCCTAGCAAAACCAAGACTCACTCCCTTAAGAGAAGGAAACCAGTCTGGTGGACCCCTGCCATAAACAGGCTATACAATAGAAGGAGAAAACTAGTTCAGAAAAAAAGCAAATCCCAAGAAGGAAAGACATACCTAATCAGTATCAGTAAGAAACTAAGGTCCCTCATAAAATCATCCAAGGCCAACTTCGAAAGAAAAATACCCAAGGATTCAAAAGATAACCACAAAGCCTTCTTTAGCTATGTCAAGAATCTAAGTGGCAACTCACAGATATGCTCTGAGCTAGTGAAAAATAGCACAAAATATACTGAACCTACTGATATTGTCAACATCCTGGCAGATAGATTCAGTGCAAACTTCACCTCCCTCTCACAATCAAAACAGCCCACAACAATACCGGAAAAGTGTATTGTCCCGGAAATCACAGATGCACAGGTGAAAACAGCCCTTTCAAAAGCCAAAAGCACAGTGTCAATGGGGCCAGATGGTGTCCTAGGCTGTGTCTTGCACGAACTACAGAATGAACTAACCCCCCAACTAAACACACTGTTCATCCTCAGCCTCTCCACAGGCTACGTGCTCATAGAATGGTGCACAGCAACAGTTATTCCACTCCACAAAGGAGGGCCACAACTGACCCTGGTAACTATCGCCCCATAAGCCTGACTAGCCTGGTCTGCAAGGTTATGGAGCGCATCATCATGGAACTCATTAACAAAGACATTGGGAACCTCCAAACACTTGACCTGACCCAGTTCGGCTTTGTTAAGGGCAGATCATACCTACTAAACCTGGTTGACTTCTTCGAGATAGTCACCAAGGCCATAGATGAGGGGAAGGTGGTTCACACAGCCTACCTTGACCTCACCAAGCCTTTTGACACCATTCCCACTCGGTAATTATAGAAAAACTCACTAGCCTGAACATAAACCCCTACGTCACGACATGGGTTGCCAACTGGCTTACAGACAGAACTCACACGGTAAGAATAGCAGGCTCCAGGTCCGACTCTAAACCAGTCACAAGTGGTGTCCCACAAGGCTCGGTCCTGGGACCCCTACTGTTTGGCATATAGTTCCCAGAAGTACAGGCAAACACAGGAGGACTATGGCTAACCAAGTTCTCCAATGACTGCAAACTGGGAGCCAGAATTGACTCTCTGGCTTACACGGACATTCTCCAAAAGGGCCTTACTGAGACGGACACCTGGTGTCAAAGTCATGGTCTCAAGCTAAATGCCAAAAAATGCGTAGTCATCCCGTTTGGGAAAAAAACAAAACGCCCATGAATTACCACATAAGTCGCAGCCCCCTTAATACAGAAGAGGTAATAAGAGATCTGGGGACCCAGGTAGATAGTAATCTCTCCTTTGACAATCATATTGCCAAAGTAGTTAGGAAATCCTTCTATGTAGCCCATCTAATTACTAAAGGGTTCACATCCAGAAATAAAGAGGTTATAGTACCCCTCTACTCGTCATTCATCAGACCCATCATACAGTACAATGCCCCATTTGGGACGTACCTCACAAGATACTTCCAACAGCTGGAAAGACCACAAAAGTACCTCACCAAGAGGATTACTGGCCTCAAACATATGTGCTATGGAGCTCGACTGGAAAAACTCCGGCTGTACTAAGTGGCATATCGCTTACTCAGAGGTGATCTCTGCCTGACTTACAAAGCCATGTCCAACTCAGAATTGATGGACATGCTCCAGTTAAAGAAATCCAAGTCACTGCGAGCCACTCACTCTAGTGAGCTAAACCTTGCCACAACAATAAACAGAACATGCTGGAGGGATAGATTCCTGTCACAGAGACTCCCCATGCTTTGGAACAAAATTCCTAACTACATTAAGCAGAGCCCCTCACTAACACTCTTCAAGATAATCCTTGACGAGTGGATGGGTAACAGAAAATATACTCCTGGGATCACTTCATTAGCTCTTCTTGACAGAGGCTCAGTTAAATAATCAATGGGGTGGCGAAAGCTGGCACACTCTGGCTAGGCTTATAAATGCCCTCAGGCAGATAGCCTATGAACCACCATTCTGTCTAGTTTAAATAACAATCTCTCATAGATAAATGTTATTTCCACAATTGTAATATATTTTCCTTATCATTCTCATACCAATCAGTCTTGTTAATCCTTTGAATTCTCTCTCCAGTTTTTATATATTCATTATTCTCTTCAATTTCTGCACATATAGCCATATGGTCTGAAAACCCTGTCTGAACTTTCTCTTCTATCGTAAATGTTATAAAATGTTATAGTGTAAGAAGCAATGAAATAATCTTAGATCTGTTATTTTCTCTTCTATATGTATATGTATTTAAATTCCATAAGCTTAAACTTCTACACTTCATAATTTCTTTCATAACTCTTTTATCCATTCCATCCTTTTTATTTTCCTTAAATCACAATTAAAATCCCCTATTATAACTATTCATGTTCTCTATTATATAATCAAATATTTCTATAAAATAACCTTTCAAATTATTTATAAGTCAGATATGCACAAATTGCTATAATCCTATAAACTTTCCTCCCTCACCTAAAATCTACTACAGTTAAACTTCTCAGTCTAACTAAAGTAACATCTAATATAGAAATACCTGTTTTGTAATATTGCAACACCTGAACAAGTTTCACTTCCTATATTTCAAATTATACCCCTTCCATAAATTCTCTATTTGTACTCTTTCATCTTTTGTTAACCCTTAACATCTTCTAACACAGTTATCTCTACCTCACAATTATTACACATTTCCAAAATACCAGTTCTCCTAACCAGACTTTTAATATTATTTAACTGACACTATTCTAAGATTATTCACTTCTCTTCTCCTTAATCTAAAGTTAAATTATTTTATTACTGTAGCCATTTCCCTTTTTTAACTTTCAGACCTGAATCCTGTATTTTTTTTTTCTGTCTTTCACTCTCTTGCCTACAGAATTTTTTTATTACTTTTCAGTCAATTTCTTTATCATCAATTACATCCAATTCTAATTTAAGCTCACCCTCTTTTATTTCATTTACTTCTGTGTTTTATATTTCCTCTGATGCTATCAAAACATTTTATTTTTGATTTCTATCATGTAACTTTAATTCTCTACGTTCTTAATTTGTTCTACTTTTTTACATTTATTACTATTACATCTTCTAGCATCATGACCAAAAGCCCCATGCACTTAGCATTTTTTATCACAGTTACCCACTAAATCACTCTCTTTCCCACAAAAGAAACATGTTTTTTGTTGACCCCAACATCGAACCACCACACTGTTTCCTTGCACATTTATCATATTTGGAATATGAACAATTTTATAACTTTCTATGTTTAGAATGGCGTCACAATCCCAAGCCTCAAGCCATCGACCTCTATTATCATATATTTTCACAATGCTTTTCACTTCAGAACAAAAATAACATTTTTTTAGCAAAAAATCTTTTATAGTCTCATTAATCAGTCTTTGTATGGAATTGTATATTCACTTCTGAGTCTCTCAAAAAAGGCTTGAGTAACATATTTATTTCAAGGAAACGTCTTGTTTTTCTTCAAGTCACATAGTGGTTTCA